>NW_024712399.1:0-63550 GCF_018991925.1 Homarus americanus
AGAGTACCCAAGTTATACATCACACAGTGAGGTCCCAGGTACCCAGTGATAACTGCCCATGAGACCCAACAACAACCAGCGATGTGTTAATCCGTCTACGATAGGAAGACCTGGGACCACACCTCACTCGTATAACACCATATGTGAAGGGATTACTTTACCACGTCAGGTCCCTCATAACACCATCTGTGAGGGAATTCGTACACCACGTGATGCCCCTCATAACACCATCTGTGAGGGAGTTAATAATAATAATAATAATAATAATAATAATTAACGGTTTATTGAAAAAATTCTGCAGCCTGAAGGCTGAAAATATACATTGAACATAAATGACTTATTACATACATTGGTGGTTTAACAAAAGCCTTCATTAGAGAAAGGTAAAGGAACATACAGTGAACATACAGATTAATGTAGGTGTTGAACAGCAAACTCGTAGTGTAGTAACTCCCTCCCAGATGGTGTTAGGAGGAACTCACGTGGTGTAGTAGTTCCGTCAGATGGTGTTATGAGGGACCTGGCCTTCGGGCTTCGGCCTTCGGCCTTCGGGCTGCATAACTTTTTCAATAAACCGTTAATGATTATTATTATCATTATTATTATTATTAACATACAACATAAGGCAGGTCGTAACATACAACATAAGGCAGGTCATGTCAGGTGTGAAAATGATCACCAAAGCCGCTGAAAAGATTTGTGAGCGGGAGGGTGATTTATATGGGCGGGATGGTGATTTATGTTGGTGGAAGGGTAATTTATGTGGTTTGGAGGGTGATTTATGAGGGCGGAAGGGTGATTTATGTGGTTGGGAGGCTGATTTGTGTGGTTGGGAGGGTGATTTATGCGGGTGGGAGGGTAATTCATGTGGTTGGGAGGGTGATTTATGAGGGCGGGAGGGTGATTTATGTGGGCGGGAGGGAGGTTATGTGTGCAGGAGGGTGATTCATGTGGACGGAAGGGTGAGTTATGTGGGGGCGGAAGGGTAATTTATGCAAGTGGGAGGGTGATTTATGCATGTGGGAGGGTGATTTATGTGGGCGGGAGAGTGATCCACGCGGGCGGGGAAGTGATTTATGTGGGTGGGGGTAATTTATATGAGTGTGGTGATAATTTATGTGGGTGGGAGAGTGATTTATGTGGTTGGGGGTAATTTATGTGGGTGGGGTGGTAATTTATGTGGGCTGGAGGGTGATTTTTGTGGGCGGGATGGTAATTCATATGGGCGAGGCTTTGATCCATGCGGATTGCGTGTGGCAGGGATGGTGATTCATATGGATGGAGTGGTGAAGTGTGTGGGTGGAATGGTGATGAATGTGAGGCAGTGATTCATGTACAGTATGTGTGATGGTGACGTATAGGTGAGATGGTGATTCAATTGGGCAGAGTGCGTGCTTCCTTGTTGACGAAGGTGGCGGGATCAAGCTGTTGTGGATCCCCTCTCATGTAGTCCTAAGTCAACATGATAGAGATGATGCCTTAGCTAAACTCGCTTCAAAAAAAGACACTTTTGAATTAAATCTACGTCTGTCAAACAGAACTCCAAAATTACAACCAGGAAAGACCTTGCATTTGAACCGAAGCAAGCACACAAATGCAAAACAGGCACTAGTCAATGCATTGTCTACCATGATGAGATGTTTCAAGTAAAACATGTACAGGGTATACGGAGTTACAAAACCAATAGAACAAGTATACTCCTCAAGTAGATATGAAAAAATGTAAATGGTGCGGCCAGACATACTGTATGGCCACACACTTCACCACAACGTCTAATAGAGGCTGGATTTAGACTGCAAAAATATAACTTTTTAAGAACAGGTCCAAGCTTACTGTGTGTGCAATAGCACAGCATTTTATCTCTTAAGAGCGAAATAAATGATATATTAGAACTATGTGGAGGGCTGTGTTCGCCAACTCTCAGATATGAGGATGGTACTGTACAGTACTCTGATTGAATTGGAGGCAGGATAGGTTACAGGTGAGGGTGGGCTGAATGACTTGGTGATAAGTGTGGTCTACAGTACAGGAATAAGCGTCGAGTACAGGATGGAACACCGCCACGCTGGGCCAATAATTACCCTGACACACCCAGGCCACTGTACTGTGCTATATAATTATGGGTATCAACTGTTATTTCAGGAATGACAATATACATGTGTAGTTTAGGAGAAAACTTGACCGTACGTGACAGAAACAGCTGTAGGGCAAAAGTCCATATAACTAAACCTAACATAGTGTATCCTAATTTAACCTAACCTAACCTAACTCAATGCAGCGTAACTTAACCGAACATAAAATAAGTTAATTTAGCTTAATTTAACCCTGAATACCTATCTTATTCTAACCTAACCTAATCAACACGTATATAATATAACATAACAACCAGACCTTAACCTAGCGTAAATTAACCTAACCCAGAAGAACTTAACCTAATTTATACTAAACTTATTTAGCGTAACCAGCACGATTGTAATCTAATGCAGCCTACCCTGTTAATCTCACCAAATTAAATCAGCGTAAGTTTACCTTAAACTAATCTATTCTTTCTTAATCTGGCAGAGCCTGGAATAACTTAACCTAGCCTAAACTAATCTCCCCGCCCAGAATACCCTAAATTAACCTATTCTAAATTAGCATAAATTGATTTAACCCAGAATAACTTAACTTAGTCGAACCTAACCTATTTTACCCTGTCTCAACCTCATCTGTAGGGAATTGTGTCTGTCTAGTTAGGCAGTGGCCGTGAACTCGTCCGCCCCAATCATTTTTACCTCAGGTCACATGATGTTTAGCTGAGGAATCTATTATTGGCCTAGTGAAATATGAGTCATACCGAGGGCCAACTACCCACATCATGGACCAACAGCATTGTTTACCAATACCGAAACCAGGACAGCCTGATATTTTTCGTCGCATATCACTAACCAACTGCCTGTGTAAAACATAAATGGCTTCACCAATGGTAAAGATGTAGATAATTGCATCACCACCTTCCTAACTGTGTGTAAAGGCCTGGACTTTGGGATATAAATCCCTTGCCAGCCTAATCAGGATCTTATAAAAGGAAAGTAAAAAACCATGGGTTTCCAAGGGGTAACAAACAACGATTAGAGATTGACATCTCTTTACTACGAAAATAATCACAATAATTTAACCCTGACACCACTCACACAAATATTAAATAAATAGCACTGGAGTCAAACAATGACTTGAAACAAAATAATCAATACAACAAATTACAGGTATTTCCTACGGCTGCAGATGACTACTCCTAACCAACCCGGTGGAATATTTTGGTAACGCTGTGGTCCGCTCTCAGGGGAAAGGTCCAGGGCAGCTTCCTCACTTGGCGTCGGTTCCGG
This sequence comes from Homarus americanus, assembly GCF_018991925.1. Lineage (NCBI taxonomy): Eukaryota > Metazoa > Arthropoda > Malacostraca > Decapoda > Nephropidae > Homarus > Homarus americanus. Next base: position 3,366 of record NW_024712399.1, read on the forward strand.
CGTTGGTGGGCGATGTCTTGCCACACAGGAGAGACGCCAGGGCACGGACGGTGGATAAGGTGTGGAGGAAGTGGCGATGACGTGGCAGCCGCGGTAGTAGCTGGAGTAGGTGTCCGGAGTTGACAGCCGAATAGTGAAGGACTGGGGAATCAGCCCACGAGCCCAAGGAACCTCAGATGAGTACACAACCAGAGTTGGAATCGAATTGCTGGGAAAGTGCAGCTGTGGTCAAGGCTGGATAGTGTCTGGTGTGCGACGAGGCAGCAGTGACATTGCAGAGGGTAAGTAGTGATCTTCACCGCTCACACTTCCTCCTTCAGTGGGGGTTGAGAACACTGTGCAGATACACCACATTTCTTGACCTAAAAGCTGCATTTGATATTGCCAATAGGCAACTTATATTGTACGAACTAGCCAAAATGGATATAGGAGGTCGGCTGTTACACTGGATAAGTGGTTACCTAACCAACAGAAGGGCTGCTGCACTGTTTCGATGTTGCAAAAGTGAAATTTAAGATATGCAACTTCAACTTGGCACCCCCCAACGTGGAATACTTAGTCCTACTTTGTTCAATGTTCTTATTATTGCATTATTAATTTCAATCCCAGAAAACCTCAGCAATATCACAATCACCAATTCTGTTGATATTCTTGTACATACTAAAACTCATCGTGAAATGCAAACCACCCTGAACCATGTACACCCTCTAAAAAATTATTTGGCACCCGTGTCATATTGTATCACGCCGTAAAGGTGCCGAATATTTTTTTATTGGGTTTACATTAATGTTGAAGTATTATGTACAGTCGGAAACCATAATCTCTAGCCCACCTGGGTCGGTGCTGGAGGTTAGTAGAGTGTCCTTTCTGGACGGGGGCCCACTCGAACTATCACGAGGCAACACACGCACGAAAAAACACAGTCATAGTACGGCTGTATAGATAACATTATGTATATATATTGTATATGGCATTTTATACTCTGCATTATCTTCATTATATATGAACACGAAGAAAAATTACCATAGGTTGTAGTTACGAAAGTATGAATGGAAATAAACACTTCCAAACCACCCAGTGAGTCCACACAACATTTACAGCGCTTGTGTGTGTGTGCCAGACCACGATGCTTCCACCACACCCCATCTATATCTTTTATTTCCCATCATTCGTGTAACCATATGGAAAATCGTGTTTAATTTGACTACATATTTCAAAAACCTTAAATTACATGTGGATCAGTCACTCCTCATTTGACACTTATAGTGTAATACTTTGACCATCCCACCTGGGCACATGGAGGCCCACCGTAACTCTCATGGGGCAACATACGCACGAACACACAAGTTATGATATGAACCCTTCCAGGCTTCACTATCATTATCATGTTATGTTCATCGTGCTCTGTATCTTGGTAACTAGTCATAGTATCAATACATGACAGTGTTATTAGTATAATATTGTAACTTTTTACCTACAGTTATTGTTGTAAATCATGGACAGGAAGGATACATAAATTGTAATATCAAGTGTATGGTTCGCTCAAAGCCACCCCAAGTCAGACAACGCATAACACAAAGTTGCACTGTGTGTGTGTGTGTGTGTGTGTGTGTGTGTGTGTGTGTGTGTGTGTTCTGTAACATTATGCTTCATCCTTAGTAGGTAAGATGTTTCATAAAGAGGTTTCTCCCATTCGTCATTGTGAGCATCGTCCCAGAGCACATTGTTTCCATCAAAACCATGGTTCATCCTTATTTCCCTTCTTCAGTGTAACTTTATGCATATGGCTAAGTGCTTGCTTTTCATTTCTATATTTACAAAATAATGGGATCAGTTACTCGTTATTTAACACATACATGCACTTAGGGCATCAAGATTGTTTTGTAGGCATGACTATTAGTTAATTGAAACCCCAAAAATGTGGAGTCTCACTGCCTCACAACACCAACAGGTCCTTACAGCCTCACAACACCAACAGGTCCTCACAGCCTCAGACACCAACAGGTCCTCCACAGCCTCTGCACACCAACAGGTCCTCACAGCCTCACGACACCAACAGGTCTCCACAGCCTCCACAACAACAACAGGTCCACACAGCCTCACAACACAACAGGGCCTCACAGCCTCACAGCACCAACAGGTCCACACAGCCTCACAACATCAATAGGTCTTCACAGCCTCCTAGCTCAACAGGTCCACAGCCTCACAACAGCAACAGGTCCTCCACAGCCTCACAACAGCAACAGGTCCTCACAGCCTCACAACACCAACAGGTCCACACAGCCTCCACAACACCAACAGGTCTACACAGCCTCCACAACATCAACAGGTCCTCACAGCCTCACAACACAACCTCCACAAAGCCTCCACAACACCAACAGGTCCACACAGCCTCCACAACAGCAACAGGTCATCCCAGCCTCCACAACACCAACAGGTCCACACAGCCTCACAACATCAATAGGTCCTCACGCCTCCACAACACCAACAGGTCTACACAGCCTCACAACATCAACAGGTCCTCACAGCCTCCACAACACAACACTCCACAAAGCCTCACAGCACCAACAGGTCCACACAGCCTCACAACAGCAACAGGTCCTCACAGCCTCCACAACACCAACAGGTCCACACAGCCTTACAACATCAATAGGTCCTCAGGCCTACAACATATGGGTCCACACAGCCTCCACAACACCAACAGGTCCCACAGCCTCACAACATCAATGGGTCCTCCAGGCCTCCCACAACACCAACAGGTCCACCAGCCTCACACATCAATAGGTCTCCAGGCCTCTCAGCACCAACAGGTCTACACCTCCCACAACATCAATAGGTCCTCACAGCCTCCACAACACCAACAGGTCCACACAGCCTCCACAACATCAATAGGTCTTCACAGCCTCACACAACCAACAGGTCCCACACAGCCTCACAACATCAATAGGTCCTCACAGCCTCCACAACACCAACAGGTCTACACTGCCTCACAGCATCAATAGTTCCTCACAGCCTCACAACACCAGTATGTCCTCCTACAGCCTCCACAACGCCAACAGGTCCACACACGCCTCCCACACCAAGATGTCCTCCACAACACCAACAGGTCCTCACAGCCTCCTAACAACACCAACAGATTCACACATTCTCACAACACCAAGAGGGTCCGGCATCACAGCCTCCAACACCAGAGGTTCACACAGCCTCACAACACACCAACAGGTCCTCACAGCCTCACAACACCAGTATGTCCTCACAGCCTCCACAACACCAAGATGTTCTCACAGCTTCACAACACCAAGATGTCCTGACAGCCTCAAACACCAACAGATCCACACAGCCTCACAACGCATCAACAGGTCCGCACAGCCTCCACAACACCAACAGGTCCACACAGCCTCACAACACCAAGATGTCCTCCACAACACCAACAGGTCCTCACAGCCTCCACAACACCAAGGGTCCTCACAGCCTCCACAACACCAAGAGGTCCGCACAGCCTCCCAACACCAACAGATCCACACATTTCACAACACCAAGAGGTCCGTCATCACAGCCTCCCACAACACCAAGAGATTCACACAGCCTCACAACACCAAGATGTCCTCACGGCTTCACAACACCAAGATGTCCTCACAGCCTCACAACACCAACAGATCCGCACAGCCTCCCACACATCAACAGGTCCGCAGCCTCCAGCCAACAGGTCCACACAGCCTCACAACACCAACAGGTCCACACAGCCTCACAACATCAAGAGGTCCTCACAGCCTCCAGCACCAACAGGTCCACACAGCCTCCACAACATCAAGGTCCTCACAGCCTCCCACAACACCAACAGGTCCACACAGCCTCACAACACCAACAGGTCCCACAGCCTCCACAACACCAACAGGTCCTCACAGCCTCACAATACCAGCAGGTCCTCACAGCCTCATAACACCAAGAGGTCCACACAGCCTCACAACACCAAGATGTCCACACAGCCTCACAATACCAGCAGGTCCACACAGCCTCACAATACCAACTGGTCCTCACAGCCTCACAATGCCAGCAGGTCCTCACAGCCTCACTTAACACCAGATGTCCTCACAGCCTCACAATACCAGCAGGTCCTCACAGTCTCACAACACCAACAGGTCCTCACAGTCTCACAACACCAACAGGTCCTCACAGTCTCACAACACTAATAGGTCCTCACAGCCTCACAACACCAACAGGTCCACACAGCCTCACAATACCAGCAGGTCTCACAGCTTCACAACACCAAGATGTCCTCACAGCCTCACAATACCAGCAGGTCCTCACAGTCTCACAACACTAATAGGTCCTCACAGCCTCACAACACCAACAGGTCCTCACAGTCTCACAACACCAACAGGTCACACAGCCTCACAATACCAGCAGGTCCTCACAGCTTCACAACACCAAGATGTCTTCACAGCCTCACAATACCAGCAGGTCCTCACAGTTTCCTCAACACCAACAGGTCCTCACAGCCTCATAACACCAAGAGGTCCTCACAGTCTCAAACACCAAGATGTCCTCACAGCCTCACAATACCAGCAGGTCCTCACAGTCTCACAACACTAATAGGTCCTCACAGCCTCATAACACCAAGCGGTCCACACAGCCTCACAACACCAACAGGTCCTCACAGCCTCACATCACCAATAGGTCCTCACAGCCTCACAACACCAACAGGTCCTCACAGCCTCACATCACCAACAGGTCCTCACAGCCTCACAACACCAACAGGTCCTCACAGCCTCACAACACAACAGGTCCACACAGCCTCACAACACCAACAGGTCCTCACAGCCTCACAACACCAACAGGTCCTCACAGCCTCACAACACCAACAGGTCCTCACAGCCTCACAACACCAACAGGTCCTCACAGCCTCACAACACCAACAGGTCCTTACAGCCTCACAACACCAACAGGCCCTTACAGCCTCACAACACCAACAGGTCCTCACAGCCTCACATCACCAACAGGTCCTCACAGCCTCACAACACCAACAGGTCCTCACAGCCTCACAACACCAACAGGTCCTCCCAGCCTCACATCACCAATAGGTCCTCACAGCCTCACAACACCAACAGGTCCTCACAGCCTCACAACACCAGGTCCTCACAGCCTCACATCACCAATAGGTCCTCACAGCCTCACAACACCAACAGGTCCTCACAGCCTCACAACACCAACAGGTCCTCACAGCCTCACAACACCAACAGGTCCTCACAGCCTCACAACACCAACAGGTCCTCACAGCCTCACATCACCAACAGGTCCTCACAGCCTTACATCACCAACAGGGCCTCACAGCCTCACATCACCAACAGGTCCTCACAGCCTCACATCACCAACAGGTCCTCACAGCCTCACAACACCAACAGGTCCTCAGCCTCACACCACCAACAGGTCCTCACAGCCTCACAACACCAACAGGTCCTCACAGCCTCCACAACACCAACAGGTCCTTACAGCCTCACAACACCAACAGGTCCTCACAGCCTCACATCACCAGCAGGTCCTCGCCTCACATCACCAACAGGGCCTCACAGCCTCACATCACCAACAGGTCCTCACAGCCTCACATCACCAACAGGTCCTCACAGCCTCACAACACCAACAGGTCCTCACAGCCTCACATCACCAACAGGTCCTTACAGCCTCAGCACCAACAGGTCCTTACAGCCTCCCAACAGGTCCTTACAGCCTCACAACCAACAGGTCCTCACAGCCTCACATCACCAACAGGGCCTCACAGCCTCACATCACCAACAGGTCCTCACAGCCTCACATCACAGGTCCTTACAGCCCACACCAACAGGTCTTCACAGCCTCACATCACCAACAGGGCCTCACAGCCTCATCACCAATAGGTCCTCACAGCCTCACATCACCAACAGGTCCTCACAGCCTCACATCACCAACAGGTCCTCACAGCCTCACATCACCAACAGGTCCTTACAGCCTCACAACACCAACAGGTCCTCACAGCCTCACATCACCAACAGGGCCTCACAGCCTCACATCACCAATAGGTCCTCACAGCCTCACATCACCAACAGGTCCTCACAGCCTCACATCACCAACAGGGCCTCACAGCCTCACATCACCAATAGGTCCTCACAGCTTCACAACACCAACAGATCCTCACAGCCTCACATGTCTTTGTAGCCTTATAAAAAGTGTCTAACAAGCATGGAAAATAGAAATAGAACACAAAACCAGTCATAAAAGATGACCGTGTGACCATAGACAGCTGATGTTGAAATTGAAATTGAAATTCTTTATTGACAATATAATTATTACAATAAAAGGATAGGGTAGTATACTACTCCCACCCTCACATTTGTCATCCCCTTCTGGGACTTACAAAAAGTTACTTACAACAATACAACAGCGAATGTTCACTGGCAACTCACAAAAAGTAGTACTCGTGACTGACTCGAACACTGGCGGAACTACACCTGGAAGGACCAACACCGAATTTTCCCAGGTTAATCAGTGAGGAATATTTTATATAGAGATGACTTATTAATAGGCAGTTCTGACTTTATCGATCATGTGACGAATCAGAGCTTCCTCGAAAATTGAAGCATTCGCTTCTTACAGTGAATGTTGTTACTCTATAGTGATTCATAAGCAAATGATTGAAGCTTCATTGCGTTAGTGATTAGTTTTAGCTCCTCATTGATGCTAAGTAAGGCTTCAAGACGTGAAAAAAATATTATACATAAAATATGTGTAGCTTAACACTGAATTTTCATCTTGTCTAATCAAGAGGAAATAAATATAATTGACAAAAAATAATCTATATTATTTCCTTCAGTTAAACAATTCTCGTCTATCTCGTAGTATTAAAGAATACATCTTATCATAAGCACGAGAAGTACTAAATTTTTTAAATGTATAGAGTATAACCAGCAGAAGACAAGTTAGGACAATATACAACATTTGGCTTAGGTAACACATTCCTGCCCGTCCACCCCGCCACCATAGAACACACAGTCTGCATTTCCGGTAGTCGCTGTGGACTGTTGAAGATTCCGGGAAGATATCAGTCACGGAATGTTGTCATTATACTTGCTGGGGACATATGAAGGCCAGCGAGCGGCTCCTGTTGGAGTCGGAGATGAATCACACTGCAGGGGACGACAGAGAAAATGAAATAACTGTGAAGAGAAAAAGAGAGAAATGAGGATGTTGAGGCAGCGGGTTTCATACACCCAAGTAGTAGTGTTGTGAGTAGGTCGTGACCTGAGAGCAGCTCTGACTACATTCTGTTCACGCAAACCTCACAACTGAGGCCTAGGATCAGTTTGGAGCAACGCAGCTTATTGGTTGGCGGACGGACACGATAAGTCACCTTAGGCCTCAATTCTAAGATTCGAGTGAGCCGAACTAAATATGGATTAATAGATAGAATGTTGCAAAAACCATAGAATTTTATTAATTGCAGAATTGGTCACACTCACACACACACACACACACACACACACACAACACTGACCATCACCACGACCCCATCTGCAAATTTGGTGGGAAGCTTCTGCACCATCCTCGACACCGGCTCCTACTACCACCCGAGATCCCTCGCCAGAGAATTGCTGTTCGACACCACAGCCGCATCCAGCCCATACGGGCACGAACTGATCACTATAAGAACAGCCCAGTCCGAACCATTGTAAAAATTATCAATAACCTGTAATCAACCAGTGAATTCACTCCCAATTAATCTTACTTTTTGCACTGTCACTATGTTGAAATGCCCTGTAGTTTGACCTTCTCCCCACCTAGTTTTTATATATCATATTTGTATCACTTATGTTACTTGTATATTATTTGTAAATCAAGAGACCCATTCTCCAATTATGTAACTGTATATTTTCAGCCTTTCGGCTGCCATGCTCTTTCAATAAACCGTTAGTATCATTATTATTATCGTACACACACACACACACAGATCAACCCTCAGTGAGACAGGACGTGCCCCGAAGGCGCTCCCGGTTTTGCCAGCCAGGCCGAGTCTGTTTGGCCCTGCCCACTCCCCCTGCTATACCCCTACTGTGCTTACTACAGGATCGATTCAGCAAAAAACATTCTAGTGATTAGTGAACGATTGATTGCAGGCGAATGTTCTATAGTGCATAAGGAACTTTCTCGGCAAAAAACATTCTAGTCATCCGGTATCGGTTATCATACAGTGCTCGATAGTGCACCCCAAGGAAAAGTCAGACAGTGGGCACTTTATCGGTCACCATTAAAGTGCCAGTGACAAGGACCACTGCGGTGTTTACATATATCGTGAAAACTGTGTCGGCAACCCCAAGCACCAAGGAACGGGGACCCAGGGTCTTTACGACTGACAAATATTAACAGATGTCTACCAGTGTCAGTGTCCCTCAAAGTGCCGCCAGTGACAAACACTTCCGTCCGCCCACAACAGATCTCAACAGATGGCCACCAATCACTTACTCCCGACGCAGTCTGTACCATCTAAAGCGTGGGAACGGTTATCCTGATGGCAGTGTTATCGCGCGACTCAAATCACTGAATATATTCCACGCGCGGAGCCGTAGACAAGGCCGTCATACACATAAGCCCATTAGAACCGTAACCTCCACTAGGAAACCGGAGAAACCCACCCCTGACAGACCATACCACCACACTGAAGTTCCACGGATATGGTATGATCTCCCTTCTTTACTGCTATCCAACGTCACTTCCCTAGCTAACAAGTTCGACGAGCTGGCAACTACAGTCAGGTCAACCGCCGCGCGCGTGGTTGCCATATGTGAGACTTGGCAAATTGTACCTGAAACGTGTCACATTGAAGGATATCAACTCTTTCATCACCTCCGTCCACAAAGACGCGGAGGGGGCGTTGCCCTCTTCTGTCAAGATGACCTACGCCCGTCACGCCTGGATGTTCAAGTCCCAGCAGATGTGGAAGCATTATGGGTACGTGTCGTGCTGCGGGCACACCCACGCAACACTGCTTCCATTATAATCTGTGTGGTATACCATCCGCCTCGATCACCCACCAGAGACACTCTTATCAATCATCTCATCACCACCTCAGACCACCTCAGAGTTAGGTACCCATGTGCCAAGTTAGTATTATGTGGGGATTTTAATGAAATTGACACCACTGATATCCAGGACCAGCTATCACCATCACAAGTTGTGACCTTCCCCACACACGGTCAAAATACCCTTGACCTTATCTTAACTGACTTAGCGGACCAGTACCAACCACCTCAACCAATGCCTCCTATCGGGTGTAGCACACACTTATCAGTGCTCTGGTCCCCAGCTGCCACTCCCACTCAAGTACAGAGACCCTACATCAAGACCTACAGGCCGATCACTGACTCTGCAGTGCGCCTCTTCGGGCAGTGGATAGTTCACCATCCCTGGACTGAAGTACTTAGCGTGGATGACGTGGAAACCAAATGGATAAATTATACCAACACCACCACGGAAGCTCACCACCACTTCTTCCCCGAGAAGTCCGTCAGATCTCACCCAGCTGACTTGCCCTGGATCACACCTCGGATCAAAAGATTTATGCAACAGAGAGACAGAGCCTTTCATCTCAATGACCACATCCGCTACAGGTCACTTCGCAACCGAGTCATCCGCGAAATACGCACTGCAAAGAAGTCCCACTACCCAACCAAATTACAACACCTAAAGCAGACCAACATCAGTCAATGGTATGGTAAGCTTAAAGAACTCTGTGGACTAAACAATAAGACACACCCCCTCCCCTTCCTTAGCCATCTCACTAATGTTGACGCAGCTGAGCAAACAAATAACTATTTCGCTACTATATGCCAGACGCTCCCACGGCTTGACACAACCACTCTCCCTGCTTACCTACCAGCCCCCCTTCCCACTGACTTAGTAGAAGAATTTGACGTAGCAAAACGCCTGGACAAACTTAAATTAAAACGCTCTACCAACCCCATTGACTTACCAATGAAACTCTTCAAGGAGTTCTCCCGGAGCTTGCTAAACCCCTCTGCTCCATCATCAATGCTTCTCTCAGTCAAGCCAGATGCCCAGCTGACTGGAAGACCTCTTATGTATCACCAGTGCCCAAGTCAACCAGCCCACAATCCTTAAATCAGCTACGACCTATTGCAATCACCCCAATACCCAGCCTAATCTGTGAAAGTTTTGTGTTCGACTGGGCTTTTGCTGATATTGCAGGAGTCGTAGACCCCCAGCAATTTGGCAACATGAAAACTTCCTCCACCACCACTGACTGTCTTGTCAGCTTTCGCGATTACATATACCGCCATCTCGAGAAACGAAAAACGTCTGTAGCTGTCGCCTTCATTGATTTCACTAAAGCGTTCGACCTAGTCGACCACAATATAATCATCAACAAAGCTATTGACCTCGGGCTTCGGAGAAGTCTTATACCATGGCTTACAGACTTCCTCAGTGACCGACGCCAAGCTGTACGCTTCCGAGGGGCTGTCTCCACCTTTCAGTCACTCACCTGTGGCGTCCCCCAAGGCACCAAGATGGGGCCACTCTGCTTCCTTATGCTTATCAATGATGCCTTAAGAGAAACCCCCGCTCGCTGGAAATATGTCGACGACTCCAATTCATTGGGACTCGAAGGCCAACAATTCTGCTCCCAACTATACCTACCTTTCAGGATTCAGCTGAAATAAATCAAACTGGGCCACCAACAACTATGTCACCATCAACAAGACCATGGTTATGCACATCAACCTCTCCTCCGACATTATCCCACCTCCTTCCATTACTTTAGGTCCGAACACACTCCAGGTTGTAGATTCCACGAAGCTCCTCGGCGTCACCATAGACAACAAGCTAAATTGGAAACCACACGTCAGTGAAGTTATCAAATCCTCCAGTTTCCGTCTCCACCTCCTCCGCCGACTCAGGTCCCTCGGAGTTCCTGCACCCGAGCTCCTCAGTGTTTACACAACATTCATACTCCCCAAGCTCACCTATGCCTCCCCCACCTGGTCTTCCTCCCTAAATGCCACACAACGTAAACACCTAGAAAAAGTGCAAAAGTTGGCATGCAAGATTATTCTCTCCCCTTCGTACTCCACATATCAAGAAGCGCTCAACACACTGACCCTTTCGACTCTCACTGACCATCACCACGACCTCATTTGCAAATTTGGCAAGAAGCTTCTACACCATCCCCGACACCGGCTCCTACTACCACCTGAGATCCCTTGTCCGAGAATTGCTGTTCGACACCACAACCGCATCCAGCCCATACGTGCACGAACTGATCGCTATAAGAACAGCCCAGTCCCAACCATTGTAAAAATTATCAATAACTTGTAATAAATCAGTGTATTCACTCCCGGTAAACACTGCTCCTTACACTGTCACTATGTTGAAATGAACTGTAGTTTGAGCTTTTCCCCATCTAGTTATTATATGTCTTATTTGTGCCACTTATGTTACCTGTATATTATTTGTAATTCGTAACCCATTCCCCAAATATGTAACTGTATATTTTCAGCCTTCTGGCTGCCAAGCTCTTTCAATAAACCGTTAATTATTATTATTATTTATTATTACACCCTCTCACCACTTTGCCCTGTGTTCCACCTCTCACTTCCTGCCTCATTTTACCAGCACATTTGTTTGGGTCTATCAATTTAAATTGTTAATTACTATGTAGGTTTACAGGCAAAATTTATATTGAATACAGAGAATTTTATTATTAAGAAGGTGAAAATCATGTTCATGGTGTCATTAAGACTACATTGTCCACAAGAGTCTCTGTGTGGGAAGGTTCTGACGCCCACACCTCCAGTCTCTCGATCCTTGCCAACCTTTACATGCTCCGCCAACCCTACATTTTTATAGACCTGTCCTTGATATAACCAGTGAATACATAAATTAGTGTTATGTTTATGGTAGACTGGACTATTGACTCAACAGGATGAGATTTCCTCAGAGCGTAATGTTGTTTATGTATTCTCGTGGTGGAGTTAGATTTATCAATAGGTATACTGAAGTGCTCTTTCTCCCCTGTGCTCGATAACCGTCTATGTGTGTACAGCTCGCAGAATATTTTTGGATTCGACTCAAAAATGCAATAAATTTGAACCCAGTTTGGAAAACGTTCTACCGTTCCTGTTTAGTTTACTGTAACAAAACTGTCTCGCAAAGAATGTAAGTCATGCTCGTTTATTATAATTGATAATTATATATAGAATATAAAAGTAAAATGATAACAAAACTGCAACGCAAAATAGCTTTATTTCTCGTTGTTGTTTGATGAAATTAACGTTGCATTTACTGAGGGACGGGATATTGCACCTTGTAGCATGGTTGTATTTTTTATTATTATTGTAGTAACTGCTTCTATTGACCATTTTCGTCAGGGAGTCACAAATATCAAGGTTAAATTATTTAGTATGGAAGAGACTGACATAATTCCACAGAATTTTTTTTTTCCCTCAGATTACTACAGACCAGTGACGAGGCTGAGCTGCCTGCAAGCTTGCTTGCTTGCTTGGTTTACTTCTCTGCCCGTCGACATCTGAGATCATTACGGCCGTAGAGCCTGCAGGCGACGTGAGTTAAGAGGATACAACTGCATCGCGACAGGTAGGTCTTGGTTTAGGAATCTTTTTTATCTTGGACCTTGTGTACAATTTGGTAATACATTTTTTACAAAAGTCTCAGGTAACAGATTTTTAAAAGTTGTCAGCTGGGTAAGGTGACTCACCAGCTGTCAACCTCGACAGTTGTTAACAGTAGCAGTAGATGTTCCTATTACCGGGAGGGTAACCGTATTGACAGTTCGAATCACGGCCAATCCTGCTGTACTGACTGCAGCTGGCTATGACCCACGCAATATCAACGGACAATGCCCCACTGTACAAGTCCAGCTGGCAACTTACCTCTCAACAACTCCACCGCCGAAATGATAAACTGGGTTAAGTCAATCAATATTTTTCTTGGGATATGTTAGGGTAGATGACAGTTTGTCCTACAGTCAACAGCGACCCAAACAATACTGTGTCAGGGTTGGTTCACCACGCACCTACAGGGAGTAATGGAGTGATATATAAGAACTTAAGAATGGAGGAAACTGCAGCGGGAATATTGGCCCATACTGGGCAGTCCCATTTACACCCAACACCTATTGCTTATACTGTATATCCAACCAACCTATGTTTGAAGCTATCCAGCGTGTTCGAGTTTGGTAACTTGTTCCACTTGTCCACTACTTTATTTTCAAACCAATGTTTACCTATTTCGCGCCTAAATCTAAATTTGTCAAATTTAAAACCATTGTTGCGAGTTCGCTCCTGGTTGGATACTTTGAGTACCTTTGTAATGTCCCCTTTGTTTGGCTCTGACTTCCATTTATAACACCTCTGTCATATCGCCCATCACTCTACATCACTCGAGGGAGTGCAAATTAAGATGCTGTAACCTGTTTCTGTACTCAAGGTCCCTAATGCCCGGGATTAGTCTTGTCTTTCTAATCTGAATTCTGTCCAAGGATTCTATATCCATTATCCATTCTGTAATACGGTGACCAGAATTGAACTGCATATTCCAAGTGAGGTCTCACAAGCACAAGATATAGTTTTAGGATGACCTCGCTAGTTTTGTAACTAACACTCCTTTGTATGAACCCAAATACTTTATTAGCCTTGTTTCGAGCAAATACACATTGTTTACTTGGCTTAAGATCCTACTTATCATTACTCCTAAATATTTTTCACAGTCGAATTTCTCAATAACATCATTGTTCATCTGGTGTCTGGTTTCCCTGTTTACATCTCCTATGCTGAGTACTTTACATTTGTCCACATTGAATTTCATCTACCATTTTTCAGACGATTCGAAAAATTTGTTTAGATCTTCCTGTAGTTGTGCCGAGTCCTCGTCAGATTTAGTTACACGCCCTATTTCAGTGTCATCAGCAAATTTACTTATGTTGCTGTCTACGCCGATATCTATGTCGTTTATGTATTTAATAAATAATAATGGTCCAAGTACTGAACCTTGAGGAACTCCACTTTGTGACGTTGCTCAAATCGGATTTAGTGCCGTTAATGCTCACTCGCGTTTTCCTGTCCTGTAACCACGCCCTAATTCATTTTAGATTATCTCCTTTAATGACATGAGCCTCCACTTTTCTTATTAGTCTTTCGTGAGGAACTCTGTCGAAAGCTTTGCTAAAGTCGAGATATACCACATCATAATTGTGCCCCTCGTCCACTGATTCGAAAACAGATGAAAAGAATGTTAATAGATTAGTTAGACATGAACGCCCGCTTGTGAAGCCATGTTGAGAATCATTGATCAACTTGTGCTTCTCCAGGTGATTTTGAATAGAGTTTGAAATGATTGCTTCCTGTAATTTGCCTACAATTGATGTTAGACTGATTGGTCGGAAGTTAGAGGATAGAGATCTATATCCCTTCATGAAAATCGGTATTACATTTGCTATCCTCCAGGATTCTGGTATTACACCCATTTTTAAGGACATGTTAAACAACTTTATTAAGGGCATACTAAGCTCTTCCTTACATCCTGTAATACTCTGGCAAATATCTCATCGGGACCTGGTGACTTATTAGGCTTTAGTTTGTCTATTTACTTACTAACATTGTTACAAGTCACTACTAACTCGCTTAATTTAGTTTCTTCACTATTTCTGTAAAGAGTCGGTGCCTTGGGTATCATGTTTAAATTTTCGGTGGTGAAAACTGCTGAAAAATATTTATTCAGATTATTGCTCATTTCTCTGTCGTTATCAGTTAGCTCACTGGTATCAGACTGTATTGGTCCAGTCTTTTCTCGTATTTTAGTTTGATACATTCGATAGAATCCCTTGGGGTTTGACTTCGCCGCCCTTGCTACCTTCAGTTCATTATTCCTCTTTGCTTTTCTTATCTCGGTCTTAACCCTACTGGCCAATACCTTATAATAATCTTGGAGGTAAACTTCACCACAATTTGTTCTCCTACCTATAGCCTTTAAATAATTATTTATCCATTTAGGATCATTGTTGTTTGATCTGAGTTTTCTGTATTGTATGATCTGCTTTTGTGCATTAAGTAACTCATTATTTAAATTCTTGTGGAACTCGTCAACCTCAGATCTCGTGATCAGGTCATCATTTACCGTCAGGTCTCCAGGTAAGGTGAGCTCTCCCTCTGTGGGTACAGTGTGTGAGGTCACCTCATGTCAGGTCATGTAATTCACCCCCAAGCATAATACCCCTTCTCTCAGCTGCCTCTTCAAACTATCAAAGTTTGCCCTTCTGAAATCTAGGACTTTAGTGGAATTTTCCTTGCGGCTGCTCTGAAATTCTAATTAGAATCTTATTTCTTTGTGATCGCTGCTAGCAAGTTCGTTCCCTACCTCGACATTACTAATGAGGCTTCCTCTGTTTGACAGAACTAAATCGAGTATATTATTACCCCGGGTGGGTTCGGTTATATGTTGATTTAGGAAACAGTCCTGGATTGTTTCAAGAAAATCCTCTGATTCTGAGTTTTCCGTAAGGTCAATCCAATCTATTTGGCTAAAGTCGCCCACTATACAGACTTTGGAAGCCCTGCGCATTTCATCCGAAATAAGTCGCTCATTAACTCTATCAAGATTAGGAGGTCTATTACTCCTGTGAGTAATTTTTCCCTACCATCGATTAATTCTATCCAAATTATTTCTGTATTCCACTTAGTTTTTATGTCCTTATTTATTTCACACTTCAGATTATCCCTGACATAGATTGCTACTCCGCCTCCTTTCCTAATCTGCCTATCGGTATGGAATAATTTGTAACCTGCAATTTGGTATTCGACAGGTAACTCACGTGAGTCTAGGTTTATCCATGTTTCCGTGAATGCTATTATATCAATTATTTTGGTACATGCCAACGCCCTGATTTCATCCATTTTGTTTCTCATACTTCTACTGTTTGCAAAGTAGACATTTAAGTTAGTCGTGTTCTAAGTCCTCTCTTTGTCGCGTTTAGGTTTTAACTCCCTGCTTAATTTAGTTTTGTCATCTTTCCTAGCACCATTTCCCTGTAACCTTTCACTTGGCTTACCCGCCGTCTCCTCCACCCCCGTGCTCATATGTTCGCCTAGCAATTTAAAGACTTCGACATCTTTTGAACTGCCCTCCTGAGAGAGCCAGCCAGGGCTGCCACCCCATCCCTAGACAGATGCACCCCATCCCTAGACATATGCACCCCATCCCTAGACAGATGCACCCCATCCCTAGCATATAGGTTCCTTCTGCCGTAAAAGTTGTCCCAGTTGTCAATGAATGGGACTGATATTGACTTGCAATATCTGTCAAGACGGCCGTTGACACCAACTGCCCTTGACAACCATTCATTGTCAACTCTCCTTCTAGGCTGGACACCACATATGATAGGGATCCCTCCCTTTGACCTAATACGTTCTATAGCTGTCTTGAACTTATCAAGAAGCTCCTCACTCCTACACCGGCCAATATCATTGCCTCTTGCACTAAGGCAGATAATGGGTTTGTTCCCATTACCAGACAAGATATTGTCCATCCTGTCAACTAAATCCCCCACCCCAGCTCCTGGTAAACACACCCTCATCCTATTTTTATTTCTACCACAAAAAGCTCTATCCAGGTACCGTACCTGTGAATCGCCAACAATTAAAGTTTTCGTACCTTCCTTGTCAGCCTTGTCCCTGCCTCTGCTAATGTCCAATTCGTCTATCAAAGGACTGAAAGAGTTGGTACACTTAGTTGGTACACTGTTGTTGTCGTATCCTTGGTGTGTTTTTTCACCACCAGTTTAGTCGTCCCTCTCTTCACAATCTTCCATTCGCCTGAGTTTTCGTCAGACACGGGCTTTACTTGTCTCGTTTCTTCCTTTAATTTCAAGATTTCTTCCTTGGCCCTCTCTAACTCGGCCCTCAGAAGGGCACAGCCCTATTCACAAGTAGCACTAGCTATTACTGACAATTAATCCCCAGGAGCTAAGCCTGCCGTGACCTTTCCTCTAGTGAGTTATATAAGTCGTCAGTTTTGACAATCGTACCTTACAACAACCAGGAGCCCCAGTACAGCTGCCTATACTGAACGTTTTGTCATGGTAAAAAAATAAATAAAAAATTGTCAAAGACTCAGCCATTCGATGACGTCACATGCTCAGGGGGCATGTTGTAATTCGTATAATGTTTATAATAGGGAACAGTACCAAGATCAGTGTACATTATAACACCACATTATATACTGCAACTTTCATTAATTTTCGATAAAATAAGTGTTTTTTTATAAAGCCTTGTTATCACCTTCAAAGACACAATATCTTAACCACCGAGCTAATTATTGAATTGAATGGAATTTGAATTGAAACAGTCTATTTAGCCAGAAAAACAGTGACAGAGTGGATAATATTAACAATATTAACATGGCTGAGCCAGTTGAGGACCTGAGCTCTCCTGTAGTCACCTGATATATATATATATATATATATATATATATATATATATATATATATATATATATATATATATATATATATATATATATATATATATATATATATATATATATATATATACTGTACATTAATCTCAAGGAAGTATTATGTAACATTTAGTAACATCTGAAATAGTACACATAGCCAGATGGTAATGAGAAAATCTCAGAATGTTACCACGGTTATCACTTCAATATTTATTTATTTTTATTTATATGTATTATTATTTTCTTTATTCATAATTTTTTTTATATATATATATATATATATATATAAATTACAGTGGAATTGAAAAACATAAGTGTAATGGGAGAGCAGTACAACATGGGTTGTACAGTAATAAGGTTGAACAAGAAGACAGAGCTGTCAGGATTATGTCTAGTTGGCAATTATGTTTATTGCAATGGTAATTACTTATCTATTTACATGATAATTTCCGATAAAACAGAGGCACATGGTTGTGTTAATATCTTCGAATTTTTTAATTTCAATTTAGCAATTTTTCGTTTGTGTGATCTCTTAGCTTTCCGTGGGTCATTGTCCGTACAACTCTCTTTTGTGCAGTAACCAGAGATTGTGTTTTTTAAGAGCCAGAGGCCCCCATAGTGTGTGACAGTGTATCAGGTGTTGGTAAACAAGATCATGCTAGTTTTCTTTCATTGCTGTGAGAGTGACTGTCGAGTGTGATACATGATACCGCACTGTTTATTGACTTTACTGTGAATGGCTTGTATGTGGTTTCTCCAGTTAAGTTTCTTATCTACAATAACTCCGAGGAATTTATTACAGTATTTTGTTCGCGTTTGAGGACTGTATTACCAAGGTACAGGGGGTCCAAGTCTGGGGGTAAGTTTTTCCTTCTGTGAAAGATTGTGTAGTGGGTTTTCTCAAGGTTTAAGGTCAGTTTATTACGTATTACCCAGGTCCTAACTTTAGTCAATTCAGTGTTCATAGTTCTCATCAAGGAATGGAGGTCTGAGTTGCTGGCATAGAGATTACTATCGTCTGCAAATCAGTTGTATTTTATGAGTGTGCTGGCGTGGACTATGTCGCTTATGCACAACAAAAACAGTACTGGACCGAGAATGGAACCTTGGGGGACGTCATACAAGATTGGCGAGGAGTCAGATTGGTGATTATTATAGCAGACATACTGCATCCTGTTGGACAGATATGAGGTAAACCAATTGTGGGACAGGCCCCTAACGCCGTAATGTTCAAGCTTTGAAAGGAGGATGGTATGGTCGACAGTATCGAAGGCTTTAGAGAGGTCCAAGAATATACCGACTGTGAACTGACTGTCATCAAAGGAATTTAAGATGTCATTAGTAAAGGATAGCAGAGCACTCTCAGTCGACCTTCTAGCTCTAAATCCAAACTGGGAGTCTGTAAAGATGTTATTTGCATTACATAAGGAATTTAGTCTATTACAGTACATGCTATCTTTTCCAGTATCTTACTCAATGCTGGGATGACTGATATGGGGCGGTAATTCTTGAAGAGACCTTTGTCCCCAGATTTTTTATATGCCGGGTAAACTTTAGCAATTTTTAGTTTATCATTAAAGACACCACTAGTGAAGGAAGAGTTACAAATTTGTAGGAGAACAGGTAGTAATAAGTGGGCTACTTTCTTAATGATGCTCATTGGTATATTGTCTTCGCCTGCTGCTGCATCTTTGGACATTTTTATAATGGCCAGTAATTCATCTGCTGTGACAGGGGATAAGAACAGCTCATTTTGCTGTCTGTTTTGCAGGTAGGCTCTAAATTCCTCATGGTGATCAGGGATGCTCTCTGCAAGATTTTTGCCAACATTAATAAAATATTCATTGAAGTGGTTGGCAATGAGGGAGGGTTCCGTTACAACCGAATCGTTTATCATAAAAGCTAAGTGGGGGGGGCCAAAGGCTGAGTGTTCCTGTTCTGAATAGAATTATGACATTCCAGGTTTTCTTCCCGTCGCCTGATGCTGACTGGAGATTATTTGTATAATAGCTACGTCTGGCATTTCTAACTGCTTGAGTTACTCTATTTCTGATACTTCGGTAAGCATCACCGAAAGTTATGGGTCTTTTTGCAAATTTCCTTTGGAGTTTGTGTTTTTCTTTTATCATTATTTTAATTTCGCTTGTGATATAGGGCTTGGAAATGGATACAGTTTTCACTGACTTAGTCTTGAGCGGGAAGCATTTATCAAAGCAAGCATTGAAGATGCAAGAGAAGTTGCAGCTGTTCACGTTAGGGTTGTTGGAGGCATATACAAGATCCCAGTTAACATTCATTAGGTTGTTTTAAAAAAGGAGCATGTTGTCGGCGCAGTAGTCTCTGTATTGTATTAAGACTCTACTAGACCTTTCAGGTCTTGTGGCTGTTTTATACATGGCAAAAACTGGGAAGTGATCTGAGATATTGTTATAAATAATTGCACTTGCAACATTGTTAGGAGTGTTGCTAGTCCAGATATGATCTATCACAGTGGCAGAGGTGGCAGTTACTCTAGTGGGTTTGGTTATAGTGTTGAAGAAGAGCTTAGAATGACAGGTAGCAAGAGGGTCTAATACTGAGGTGTCGGTTTCTTACATTATTGTGGGGTCTTCTATAGATTACTCTTACTAGGATATTTCGTGTGTCGTTACGTAATTCAGTGAAAACACTCTCCATGTTCTCCTCCTGAACCTTTAAATCATCTCTTACAGAAGTGTAATACTTGATATCAACATATAGGGAGACATCACCACTGTATCGTGACGTGTTGATGCAGTGTCTATTATAATTAGGAATGTTATCCAAATGGTCAATAACGTTAGTGAGTTTGGTCTCACAGAACCCAAGTACATTAAATTTGTGGGCAATACAAGATAAACACTGATCTAATAAGGTATCGAGATGAAGGGGAATACTGCTGATGTTATGGCTAATCAAAAAGAAGGAATGAGGTAGTAGAAGACTACAACTAAACTCGGGAGAGTCAGGAAAGTAATAGTTACAGTTTGGGTTGGTGTAACTCAGTGAGTTTTGTAGAAAGGCATCAGGATCGATATGAGGGAGTATTGTGTCGACACCATGGGTAAAGGGGATGTAACACATACGATCTAGCACATCTAAGGGAATGACACTGATTGAAACATTTTTTTTTTGATTGAAGCATTTTATTTAGACAGAAAAATACAGATACAGAGTGGATAATAATAACAATATTAACATGGCTGAGCCAGTTGAGAACCTGAGCTCTCTTTGAGGCACCTGATATATACTATACATTTATCTCAAGGAAGTATTATGTAACATTTAGTATCATCTGGAATAGTACAATAGCATGGTAGTAATAAGTACATCTCATAATGTTACCACGGTTATCACTTCAATATATATTTATTTTATTATTCATTTTTATTTATTTATTTATTTAATTTATTTATTTATTTATACATACACGTATACACACACACACACACACACACACACACACACACACACACACACACACACATATATATATATATATATATATATATATATATATATATATATATATATATATATATATATATATATATATATATGCTCTTTCTATATATATATATTCTCTCACATAAGAACAACGCCTTATAAGAATGGAGAGAAACTGCAGCCGGGCCTATTGGCCCATGCTAGACAGTCCGTTTTACACCCAACCCTATTGCTCTTGTGGAGCATCCAACCTATGTTTGAAGCAATTCAGCGTATTCGAGTTAATGATGATATTTGGTAACTTGTTTCCATTCATCCACTACTCTGTTTCCAAACCAGTGTTTACCTATTTCACGCCTAAATCTAAATTTGTCTAATTTAAAACCATTGTTACAAGAGTTCGCTCCTGGATTTAGATAATTTGGAGTACCTTTGTAATGTCCTTTGTTTAGCCCTGTCTTCCACTTATACACCTCTATCAGGTCGCCCCCTCATACCCGTCTCGAGGAGTTAGAATGAATGCTTTAACCTGTCTCTGCTACTCAAGGTTCCTAATTCCCGGGATTAGTCTTGTCATTCTCCTCTGAATTCTTTCCAAGGATTCTATATCCATTCTGAAATACGGTGACCAGAACTGAACTGCGTAATCCAGGTGTGGTCTCACAAGAGCAAGATACAGTTTTAGGATGGCCTCGCTAGTCTTGTAACTAACACTCCTTTGTATGAACCCAAGTACTTTATTAGCCTTGTTACGAGCAAAAACACATTGTTTACTTGGCTTAAGGTTCCTACTTATCATTACTCCTAAATCTCTCTCGCAGTCGGATTTCTCTATGGCATCTTTGTTCATCTGGTATCTGGTTTCCTTGTTTACATCTCCTATACTGAGTACTTTACATTTGTCCACGTTGAATTTCATCTGCCATTTTTCAGACCATTCGAAATTTTTTTTTAGATCTTCCTGTACTGTAGTTTTGCTGAGTCCTCGTCAGATTTAATAACACGTCCTATTTAGTGTCATCAGCAAATTTACTTATGTTGCTGTCTATGTCGATATCTATATCGTTTATGTATATAATAAATAATAATGGTCCAAGTACTGAGCCTTGGGGAACTCCACTTGTGACGTTGCTCCAATGGGACTTAGTGCCGTTAATGCTCCTTTCCTTTATTTCCTGTCCTGTAGCCACGCCTAATCCATTTAAGGATGTCACCTTTGATGCCATGAGCTTCTACCTTTCTAATTAGTCTTTCGTGGGGACTCTGTCGAGAGCTTTGCTAAAGTCGAGATATACCACATCATAATTGTGCCCCTCGTCCACCGATTCGAAAACTGATGAAAAGAATGTTAATAGATTAGTTAGGCAAGAACGTCCGCTTGTGAAGCCATGCTGGGAATCATTGATCAATCGATGCTTTTCCAGGTGATTTCGAATAGAGTTTGAAATGATTGCTTCCAGTAATTTGCCTACTATTGATGTTAGACTGATTGGGCGATAGTTAGAGGATAGTGATCTATCCCCCTTCTTGAAAATCGGTATTACATTCGCTATCCTCCAGGATTCTGGTACTACACCTGTTTTTAAGGACATGTTAAACAACTTTGCTAAGGGAATACTAAGCTCTTCCTTACATTCCTTTAATACTCTGGCAAATATCTCATCAGGACCAGGTGACTTATTAGGCTTTAGTTTGTCTATTTGCTTACTAACATCGTTACTAGTCACTACTATCTCACTTAATTTGTTTTCTTCACTATCTCTGAATAGAGTCGGTGCCTCGGGTATCATGTTTAGATTTTCGGTGGTGAAAACTGTTGAAAAATATTTATTCAAATTATTGCTCATTTCTCCGTCGTTATCAGTGAGCTCGCCGGAGTCTGACAGTATTGGTCCAATCTTTTCTCGTGTTTTAGTTTGATACATTGGTAGAATCCTTTGGGGTTTGTCTTCGCCTCCCTTGCTATCCTTACCTCATTATTCCTCTTTGCTTTCCTTATCTCGGTTTTAACTCTACTCGCCAATACCCTATAATAGTCCCGGAGGTGAATTTTGCCACGATTTATCCTTCTACCTATAGCCTTCCTTTGGCCAATGATGTTCTTTAAATAATTATTTATCCATTTAGGGTCATTGTTGTCTGATCTGAGTTTTTTGTATGGTATGTTCTGCCTTTGTGCATTAAGTAACTCACTATTTAAATTATCGTGGAACTCGGCAATCTCAGATCTCGTTATCAGGTGGGTGTCATCTGTCAGGTTCACGGCCAAGCGCGACACCCCCTCTCTCAGCTGCCTCTTTAAACTGTCAAAGTTTGCCCTTCTGAAATCTGATACTTTAGTGGAATTTTCCTTACGTCTGCCCTGAAAATCTAACTGGAATCGAATTTCTTTGTGATCGCTGTTTGCAAGTTCGTTCCCTACCTCGACATTGCTAATGAGGTTTTCTCTGTTCGTCAGAACTAAATCCAGTATATTATTACCCCGTGTGGGTTCGGTTATATGTTGACTTAGGAAACAGTCCTGGATCGTCTCGAGAAAATCCTCTGATTCTGAGTTACCCGTAAGGACAGTCCAATCTATTTGGCCAAGGTTAAAGTCGCCTACTATACAGACTTTGTTGTGTTAGGGTGTGTCATACGGAGGCGAATTTTTTTTTTTTGAGTTTGAAAAATAGGCCCATGGTATTAATGATGTAGTTCTATGTGCAGAATCATGTGATATCTTCAGATTTGAAGAGTTTTCATTTTTTGCTAGGTAAATTTTAACTTGAAATCTTATGAAATTTCAGTATTCCCACCCTTTTACCAACACCACTAAATAGCTTATTTAAAGTAAAGTAAATGTATCAGGTTAATTTATTAGGATGAAAATGATCCAGAATAGTGAAACGAATGATCTTGACACATTTATTAAATTTAATATTCCTTTAGAAAACAAAATCATCAAATACAAAAACCGGTTTTACTACTACGACCCAGTGTTGCTTTTCCTAGAGAACATGTCTTTCTTTGGCTGTTCTACTCACCATCACCTCCCTGCTGACCACCTGAGCTCCGGATGTGCTTCCCTCCTCTCCCCTGGCTCTTCTGCGTGACTGCTATTTTCCTTTCACTTGCTGTACCAGCAGCTCTGTCTCTGGTCATGCGAGGCCAGGCAGGTTTATCACATGGAATTGTCCAGGAAAGCTCTGACTTGAACGTGGTGAGGCTGCAGGTAGAGGGGCTCCCAGCCTGGATGTTATCCAGATCTATATAGAGAATCAGGTAGGTCTTGGCACTCGTTGACTTCAGAACTTCCTGACCCTGGGAATCGTCACCAACTGATTCGTCTGCCCGAATCCTCTCGCCAAGTCTCATGTCCAAGATCTTTTGACTTCCTTGCTCTCTCTCCTCCTCATCCTTACTGCAGGCATTGTCTGCAAGACTGCCTCCAGGAGTGAACACTCTCCTCACAGGTCTGTCCACCGTCCTAGACAACCTTCGCCAGCTGACTCCTCAGGGCTCAAACAGGAAGAGAACATGCATCGGACCTTGAGAAACGATGACGACGCTGGTGTTGAACCAATTTGGCAAGTAGACACTCACGATGAATTGGACAATAAGTCTCCAGGTTGTGAAGCTGGTTCCCTTTCAGTTTATGATAGGCGACCCAAATTCTGCAGAACCTGAGAGCCGTTGGCAGGCCACCTAGAATGTGAGACTGGGACCTATCTGGGTAAGCAAGTCTATCAGGGCATGACCCCGGATTTTTGATGGCACTGCAAATCATGCAACCATAATTTCTTGGTCCCGTACTCAGGTCGTCCATGACAGTATGTGCAAGCTCCAGAGAGGAGAGCCTTTATGATTTTTCAGCTTCGGTTTATTCTAACTCAGTAGCAGAGTCAGCATCTTGCCAAGAGGACCAGACCATCTATTTGTTTGAAAAAGTCTTGCCATCAGCTCCTGGATCAGATGTCTGAGTGGCAACTCGTTGGTGTGGAAGGTCTAAACAATCCAGACCAGCTTCCTCCCAATCTTCGCTCTATCACCATGCAGCCCCCCTTGCCACCCTGTGTTCGTGTTGGTGCTGTCCTCAATGGCCTGCAGGGTCTGGTCTCGTTCCTCTCTCTGAGCCAGTTCTGTGTTATCTGCCGCCATATATTTCGTTTCCTGATCAACTCCATCTTTCTCTGGAGTGAAATCACCACAAATACTTCCCTCCTGGTTCACTGCAGATGAGTGTTCCTCCTTTACCACTTGGCGAAGACAGCATCAGAATCTCCAACTTTCATGAACACTTTAGTGTCATCCTTCTCCCATCAAAAGAGAACAAACAATTGATTCCATTTTTCTCTTATCCCTTAACATCAGAAAACTCCTCTTCTAGGTTACTGACAAGTTTCTCCTGAGCTCTCACTTACTTTTGAGGTATGATCTATCACCAGGTGAACAGCTCATCGGGTGTTATCAAACCACCGTCAGCAGGCAGCTGGTGCTATCTCTGCAGTTCTCTGAGACCAGTGTGGTGTCGCATGCTGGCCAGGAAGCGTATGAAGGATATCTTTCTATTTCGAATATTATGCCTGGAAGGTTTGGGATCTCATTATTTTCTGGTTAGGGACAAGTCACCCATTCTCCTGGTCAGCACTCGGATCAGCCATGGGGAAGTCATTAAACTCTGAATCAGCTTGACTCCAATCATCGGCCTTTTTTACCTCACCCTGGGCCTTCTCAAGTCTCTTTTCCTCGGCAACTCTTCTCTCTTCTGCTGTCTCTCTGCTTGGCAGCCTCCTGTCTCTTCTTGGACTCCGGAATATCACGGCTGCAATCATGGGGCTATACTCATGATTTTTCCTCTCTCGTGCTTTGACAAATGCCAATTCGATCACAAGGAATCTTCAGTTCACGCTTGCAAATACAGGATGTGGGCCTCAGTTTGATGCGTCGCATCCAAACTCAGGACAGAGAACAATTGGGCACTTGCAAGTAATTATGTCAAATAACTGGTCAGTTGCTTGGCAAAGCTGTCCTTGGCTTCTGGATTTTCCTCTCCCCAAGAGATATCTCTTGCCTTTTCCCCAACTGACTAGCAGTCTCTCCTCATCTTCTCTCTGACTTGTTATGACTGGAGGCCCAGACAGGCGTTAGCCAGAGTGTACTGTGCCAAAGACAGCTTTGAATATATCACTGGCAATGTCTTTGTTTGTGTAAGTTCTTTGGTTCTTTTTCACTGATTTGCCTGGTTAAAACACCGTATCTCAAGCATCTCTCAATGTAAATAACTCCGACTTCAGGAGCCTCTCCCAGACTTGAATAGTGACTGAGATGGCGGATTTTTGGTTCCTCGTCCTGACACAAGCCCAGCCATCGCAAAATATTATCCAACATAAATGCATCAGAATCTGAAACAGAAAGAAATATTTTTAGTTGGGTTGTTAAAAATATGAAGTCAGAAAGCAATGTTCACTGTTTTAATTGTAATGCACTAATGCAGCTGTACGTTAGATTTTCGATAAATTTCACGCTAAAATTTACCTTGCAAAAGGTTGCAAAATATTGAAACTAGTTATTTTCTGTTTATATACACTAAAATCTACCAAAAAAGTGATGGGCCATTAGTTTTAGCTGATCTTCCTCCTACTGACACACCCTATTATTGTATGGAAGCCCTGCGCATTTCATCCCAGATAAGTCGCTCATTGACGCTATCAAGATTGGGGGTCTATATATTACTCCTGTGATTAATTTTTCCCACACCTCCTCCGCCATTCACCCTCCCAACGCCCACACCTCCGCCATTCACCCTCCCTACGCCCACACCACCTCCGCCATTCACCCTCCTTACATCCACACCTCCTCCGCCATTCACCCTCCCTACACCCCACACCTCCTGCGCCATTCACCCTCCCCGCCCCCCCTCTCCGCCATTCACCCTCTCTACACCCACACCTCCGCCGCCATTCACCCTCCCCACACCCACATCTCCGCCATCCTCTCTCCCTACACCCCACACCTCCTCCGCCATTCTCCCTCCTTACACCCACTTCCGCCATTCTCTCCCTACACCCACCTCCTCCGCCATTCACCCTCCCTACACCCCACTCCTCCCATTCTCCCTCCCTACACCCCACCTCCTCCGCTTTCCCCTCCCCACCCCACACCTCCTCCGCCATTCACCCTCCCCTACACCCACACCTCCCCGCCATTCACCCTCCCCTACCCCACCTCCTCCGCCATTCACCCTCCTTACACCTACACCTCCTCCGCCATTCACCCTCCCCCACCCCACCTCCTCCACGTTTCACCCTCTCTACCCACACCTCCGCCGCCATTCACCCTCCCCTACACCCACACTCCGCCATTCTCCCCCCTGCACCCCACACCTCCGCCGCCATTCACCTCCCTACACCCACATCTCCGCCATTCTCCCCCCCTACACCCCTCCCTCCTTGTTTCTCTCCCTCCCTACACCCCTCCTCCGCCATTCTCTCTCCCTACACCCACATCTCGCCATTCTCCCTCCCTACCCCACATCTCCGCCATTCTCTCTCCCCACCCACCTCCTCCGCCATTCTCCCTCCTTACACCCCACTCCTCCGCCATTCTCCCTCCCTACACCCACACCTCCTCCGCCATTCACCCTCCCTACACCCACACCTCCTCCGGCATTCACTCTCCCCTACACCCACACCTCCGCCATTCACCCTCCTACACCCACCTCCTCCGCCATTCACCCTCCCTACACCCACACCTCCTCCGCCATTCACCCTCCCTACGCCCACACCTCCTCCGCCATTCACCCTCCTTACACCTACACCTCCTCCGCCATTCACCCTCCCTACACCCACAGCTCCTCCGCCATTCACCCTCCTTACATCCACACCTCCTCCTCCATTCACCCTCCCTACACCCACACCTCCTCCGCTCCTCGACTTCTCCCTCCTCAGCGGCGTCATGTGATCCCTGACAGGTGGTTGGCGGCTCCCTCCTTCCCTGGCCTCACATCCTCTCTGGCTGTGACCCTCTGGTGTGGTCTGTGGTATGTGTGTGTATTCTTATGGTATCCACACACACACACACTCACACAATCCAGGGGTTACGTTATATGAAACTATGTAACGTTCTTATTATTATTATTATTATTATTACTAGCGGAATCGCCGCCCTCCGGGTGGCTCTTTCGCTAGGCCACGGTAGGACGCCACCCTCCGGGAGGCTCCACATTGTCTCACTGTCATGGTTTTGGTTTTATCGGTGGTAGTAAGAGTGGATTATATTATATAAAGATCATAATATGTTGTGTTTCTTATATTTCTTACCGTAGAGTTCGATACCTTCACACTGGTACTTACAGGAGATTGTGGTGTATCTACGTAGAAGTTCACTCCACCACACGACATTCCATGATTTATACTTGATAAATGATGATTTAATGAATTCCATTAATTTCCAACATCCATCTAAGATATTGGTTATACTTTGTCATAACCAATCAGTCATTACCTTTAGTAATAATAAGATAGGATCACAGATACGGGCAGATAATTGCACTTACATTTATTTGTCAAGCTTCCATACAATGATTTACAATTTGTGTGGATATATGAGTCACTCACGTTCACGCTGTAATAAAATTAATCTTCTAAAAGAGGGAATTTCAACTTGGGGACACATGTGATTACTCTACTATGGGTATGACTTAACAGAGCCTTAATTATTCAAGTGATACATTTACTGCCAGCCTGGATTGCTTTTGTTGCAACCAGGCTTCCGCACAAGAACTTCTTTCCACGGCAATAACAACAAAAAGTAATCTTGGGTTACCACACATAGTCTCGCGTCACTGACAGTCACTGTAGACAGTTGTCGCCGCAAGGAGAACTGGTAAGTGTAACTTGATCACCCACTTAGGTTCAATAGGCCAGCCTGCATTGCTTTTGTCGCAACCAGGCCTCCACACTTGATTTTTCCACGGGGATAACAAACCTAGGTTAACACACTTAGTCTCGTGTTGATCACGGTCACTGTAGACGGGTGTCGCGCAGGAGAACTCTAAGCGTGAATTGATTAACCAATTACTGTAGGTTTAATAGGCCAGCCCGGATTACTCTTGTTGCAACCAGGCATCCACACATGATATTTCCACGGGGATAACACACCTAGGCCCCTCATAACACCATCTGTGAGGGAATTACTACACCACGTGAGGCCCCTCATAACACCATCTGTGAGGGAATTACTACACCACGTGAGGCCCCTCATAACACTATCTGTGAGGGAACTACTACACCACGTGAGGTCCCTCCTAACACCATCTTGGAGGGAGTTACTACACTACGTTTTTGCTGTTCAACACCTACAATAATCTATATGTTCACTGTATGTTCCTTTACCTTTCTCTAATGAAGGCTTTTGTTAAACCACCTATGTATGTAATAAGTCATTTATGTCCAATGTATATTTTCAGCCTTCGGGCTGCAGAACTTTTTCAATAAACCGTCAATTATTATTATTATTATTTTTATTATGCTTAATCTCGTGTCGACGACGGTCCACAGGACGGAGTGGCGGTGGAGGACTCTTGTGTGGTGTCCCGCTCCCTTTAGGAGGGAGAGGATGGGGACGTCTTGGTTAACCCATGGCCGAGGGGATACTACTTAAAATGAGGTTTTTGGGTGTGAGACGATGAACAGTACAACACTGTCTCACTGGCCTCCCCCTAAAGGCTGGCTAACATACCACTAATGGAAAATATATGTCCCAGTTATGCCTCGCCGGGTGCCTTATCTCTAGTAAAACGAACTTTGGAGTTGGTTGCGTGGGTAAGCCTAACTCAACCCATGACACTCACTGTAGTGCATTTAGATAGACCACGTTTTTGGTTTTGCCATTAGCAGCAAGTATGTACAGATTTTTGCCAGTTCCCGCTCTGGAGCATCCAACATAGAACTGTCCATGAGAGAAGCAAGGAAACACCAGGTTTAGGCCAACCATCTTTAGGGACTGTCCCTGGCTTTTGTAGATGGTCATGGCAGAGCTCACTTTAACCGGGAACTGAAGTCGCTTGAACTCAAATGGCAGGTCTGTGGTGATGAGAGGTATCTTTGGTATAAAAACGTCCTCTCCTTTAGCTTTTCCTGTCAGTATTGTAGCTTCCAGTACATGTGGCATCGTGTTCTTCACCACCAGTCTTGTGCCATTGCAGAGGATTGGTGGTTCAAGATTTCTTAAGAGCATTATAGGAGTTCCAATCTTGAGGGTGAGGTGGTGAGGAGGCATTCCAGCGGGCTCCAAAGAATTAAGGAATTCTGCAGGGTACTGGACTGCTTGGTCCTGGTCAATGACTGTATCAACAGATTTGAATGAGGTCTTGCTACCTGAAATTTGTTTGAGTAGAGTCATGTTGATTTCAGCCACTTTTTCATTCTTTGGTGCCAGAATTGCTAGTTCACTCAGCCACTTGTGATCCTTGTAGTGGTGGATAATGTTTGGGTAGACCATGTTAGTGAGCTCAGTTGAGTACTTTACAACATTTCCACATCCTTGAGGAATGATTATTTGTCCTTCTGAATCAACAGGGAAAGTTCCATTCCCTATCTGTAGTAGAAGGTTTGCAAACCGTCCAGCATCCTGATCTCCTTGTAGATGTACTCTCATGTTTGTGGATAGGGTGAGTGTCTGAACACTTCACCAAAGGTATGATGCCATGAGGCACGCATTCAGTTCATCAGCTGGAGTGCTTCGAGGAATGACAGGTAGGGTCTGGCGAAAGTCTCCAGCAATGACCATTGTAATGCCACCCATGAGCTGGTCAATTTCTCGTATGTCTTGCAAGGTCCTGTCCAATGCTTCAAACGCTAACTTGTGAGACATAGTGCATTCATCCCAGACTATGAGGCTGCATTTTTCTAAGAGTTTTACCTTTGCCGATCCTTTTTGGATGTTGCACACTGGATTCTCATTGTGAGCGAGGTTGAGAGGCAGTTTAAAAGTTAAGTGTGCAGTACGTCCTCCTTCTAGTAGTGTTGCAGCAATGCCTGAGGATGCCACAGCAAAAGCAATTTTCCCCTGATGACGTACTTTGGCCAACAGAAGGTTGATCAGGAATGTTTTTCCTGTCCCGCCAGGTGCATCGAGAAAGATCATACCTCCCTGCTCCGCTTGTATCGCTTGCAAGATCTGTTCATGAGTATTTGCTTGATTAGGCACCAGGTGAGGCTCATTTTCTTCAAGATAATTCACCAAAACTTCAACTGAGTAGTCTGTCTCTCTGAGCAACTCCCTGTTTGCACCTGTTGGTTCTTCTCGGTTTGTGGAAGGCAATCCCAAATCAGTCAGGTTTTTTCCGCATAGCTCCATCACTTTGTCTTCCAGCATGATCAGAGCCCCGTTGAACATGTCATCCATGAACTCAATCTTTTTACCAGGATGTTCTCTTCTTGCTTGATGAAGCAGATCCTCTGAAAGACTTTCTTGGTGGTTTTTCCAGAGCTGGCTTGGGTTGGAAAGTCCACCTGTAGCAATAATGATGGCAAACAGGTTCCTCATTCTCATTGGCGATTGAGTAGCTGCTGCCTCTTCTAATGTGTCATTCCAGTGACCATCATCTTCCAGTAGGCCAAGGAGATTGCACGTTTCCTGATAGGTTCTGCAGACTTGTCCATTCACTGTCTTGAGTGCTGCATATGATGTTGGGCCACGGATGTGGTGCAAAAGTAGTCTCAAACAATAGCATTCAAAGTTGTTGGGGTGAATCGTGTAGACACGTCCCAAAGCATTGCCTGACTTTATCCCTGGATGTCCTTCAACGGTACAACAAAGTATATTTTTTTATCATTAAACTGTTATTATTTTATTGTCTAATCATCACTACATATAACACCACCCATCATCACTACATATAACATCATCCATCATCACTACATGTAACATCCATCATCACTACATATAACAACCTCCATCAACACTACATATAACATCATCCGTCATCACTACATATAACAACATCCATCATCACCACATATAACATCACCCATCATCACTACATATAACAACATCCATCATCACTGCATATAACACCATCCAACATCACTACAGATCGGTAAAGTAGTTTCCGAGATTCTCGTGCGGACACACACACAAACAAACACACAGACATACTTCTTTGTTTTATATATATAGATTATTATTATTATTACGCACACCGGTACATATCGGTTTACCCACACACACACGCCCCACACATCTGCCCCCACACATACATACTGCATAATAATGTGCGTTTTGATCCGCCTTTAAGCAGAACGTTAATGTAATTAGTGACGCCTCTGTTGTTGTTGTTGTTGTAGCGGTGGTGGTCGGGGAGGCGTTTCTACCCTCTCTCAACCTTTGCCAACCCGGCTGTTGTGGTTATTATGCACTCTAACACCACCTACTTCATACCATATTTTACCATTGCCAGACTTCTAGGCATAACTGGGTATAGTTGAAATTTTCTATGATAAGTATTTAGTCACAATTCTTACTTTCCATATACTTTCTACGTTAGTTTATTGGATATCTTGTCTACAGCAGATGACTCTGTTTTTCACCTGAAGGTAGTTTGTGTCTTTTTCTCTTTTATCTCGTTTACCCCTGGACCAGTCTTGGCTGTCGGGCTATTGTTATCACCCCTGGCTTTGTTGATATGGATCCTGAATACTATCAACTTTTCTTCTGCAACATAACTTGCATTTTCGTTTACCGATGGACCTGTTACTCCATAGTTACCTTGTCTCTTTGGGGGGGAGGTAGTTCCCTATTGCTCTCGGGGGTCATCGTGTTGTCATAATTAAATAGCCAGCCGAGGGTCTTCCACGAATTTAGCTTGATACAACACACAAGGGTGTTCTTATTCCTGCCAGTGTTGTCTCCTGCACCAATGTTTAGTGTATAGCTCACCAAGTGTGCCTCAGGTGTGTCTCTGGTTCTGTTATGTCTACGCTCAAGCTTGGTAGTGTGGGAAACAACATGAATCCTCTTCCCATCATGAAATAGTTCATCATCTACTTAGGGACAAAAGTTCAGTGTTCAGGTGTGTCCTTATTACTAGACCTTCTATTAGCAATAAATAACAGTAACGTTATAGACAAATATAACCCAAGACAAGATGAAGTACTCTACTGGATGACGTAACCCATGCACTGTACTGTACACAAGGTCACGGTGTTCCACGGTACTGAAGACGGCTGAGTATATTGATGAGTGTAAAGGAATCTGACATTGGCTTTTAAATGAAGTGAAATGTCATGTCTAAGTTTATGGCACCACTATTTTTATTATGTCACAGTTAAGACAATAATACACTGACTTATCATGACCATATCTTCAGTACAGGAATCACTGTACCTGTGCTGATGGTCCTGGATAATACCGTGAATGGATCATCTTAGCATATCATACTTTGAGTTTAATACGAGGATGAAGGATATACAGTTACTCAGGTGTTTGTTTGTAACTGGGTCATAATTAACTGTACCTTGAGAGATAAGTGAAGACGTCCGCCCGAGACACTCAACAAGCGGTAGTTATTTCCCTCTTCCCAGGTGTTGTTATCCACAAGGTGGGCCAGAATGCTTCTTTTCTCATGCATTGTGTGGAAAATAAGGCACAAAATATTCACTATATTTTCCCTACCCGGTACGCAAAACAAAGCCAAGCTTCAAATCAGTGTAACTTTATAATTTTATGAGCTTTCTCACGGAGCCTTTGTTTATAGACTCAATAATGACTGGTCGATATATTGTGTTGAGCACTTTATGGTTAACTGTACATTGCGTGACGTCACAGTCATGTTCTCAGCTGGCCTGGAACTTCCATCTTCTCACATGCTGGAGGAAGCCATCAAGGTGAGGTTGAATTAATTATCTTTAATTGTCGCTTCCGGCCCAGATACAAGAAAAATAAAACATTATTATACATCATATAAAAAAAATACTGATAACCAGCAATGAAACCTTCACGGACTGTTTGTTGACTTGTTCTACCTGCAGCAGTGGTGACGTCGGGTGACAACCCGCCACCTTTTGTGGATAGGTATATAATATTGTTAGGTGAGTCGACGGACAACAGTCTGCCACAGTTGAGTTGATATTGACGCTGATATTGAAACAGTTTATTTAGTCATAAAATAACAGTTACAAAATTAACATAATATCAAGTGAGCCAGGTGAGACCCGGTGTACTCTTTGGGGCACTTGAAAAATTATATAAATCTATCTCAACGAATTGTTATATAACCTGTAGTATTTTATGCCTTATATTAATTATATTACATGGAGTTAGAAAACACATAATTTATTAGAATGTTGCTACGTTTATCACAGTTTTCTATTTTCTATTTATTTAAATATATATATATATATATATATATATATATATATATATATATATATATATATATATATATATATATATATATATATATATATATATATATATATATATATATATATATATATATATATATATATATATATATATATAGATAAAATCAGGAAAAGGGAAACAACGGGCACCTTGGCTTGTCTTTTATTCCAAGACATCTTCAGAGTGACTGAAGATGTCTTGAATAGAACAGCTAAGGTGCTCCGTTATTTTCATTTTAATTTATCTTATCACGTTTTCATTGTGGATCTACATGAAATATATATATATATATATATATATATATATATATATATATATATATATATATATATATATATATATATATATATATATACATATATATATATATATATATATATATATATATATATATATATATATATATATATATAGTAATGTTATTTAAGTCCAGTAATGTGGTAAGTGGGCGGTAGTAATATAATATGGGTTGTTAAAGTACAACAATCAAACAGTCACTATAACGTAGTCAGGTTCATGTGGTGATAGCGAGACATATAATCATTGGCTCTCAGAATAACTACTATTATGTCTTTCTAGGGATAAATTCTCACTATACCACTATCATCTGAGAGAAAGTGGGGTCTTAAGACCGTTAAGCCGCGTGTACCCTCTTGTGACAAGTGCGGCACTGGTCAGTTATGTGTGACCTCTTGTGACCCCTGCCAGACCCACATTGGTTGACCTTTCAGCCTCAACTCAACCTTACACCTCAGGTGCCGTATATGTTAGATGTGCGAGAGGGGCGGGTGTGTGTACATGCTGGGCGGGTCTCCATCAGTGAAAGTTAAGATCTCAGTCGATTTCCCTTCAATTTATATTTATTTTTCTTGTTCTGTCGGCATGAGTGGTTGTTGCTGGCTTTATATGGTGGTTTTTACTCGTAGAGTGAAGGTTTATTTTAGAGATCATTAAAGACAGTTTCTTTCTTTTTTCTCTCTGATACAAAGTTCACCTCTCACCCTGAGCCAACAGGTGTAGAGAGAGTATGACGTCATTTTCATGTACCGGTGCTGTGGGGGGGGGGTGTGGGCGAGACTCTATGTGCCAATAGCCACCCTCCCTCCTCTACCATAAATATTACCATGATATCAACTCTTCCACACCTATCACCGCCACCGCCATCACCTCCACCATTACCACCCTCCCTCCTTTTCCATCACAACTACCACCTTGCTGCCCCTTCCTTTATAACATATTTATCTATTGAAGTAAATGATTATAGAATTTAACTCAGCCAAGACAAATCGTCACTTGTCTGACAGAAACTAACTGGAAATTCAATTGTTTGCTAATATTTGATCAAATATATTTGAAAGGACGTGTAAATATGTCAGTTATACTTCTTGAACAGAGTAGAAGTAGCTATAACAATCCTATAATAGTAACTAACCAAACCCCAGTTTTCACTTGTCCAGGGCAGGCGGACTCTCATCTATATAATTATGTTCTTGGTAAGTATTCATTTCATTATTATAATTTGCCCTGTTGCATCTATGTCCGTATTAGGTAATTTGTAACTTTGGGGTTTGTCACTTTACATTTGATGGTAATAATTTAAATGTGTCGAACGCTGATGTATGTTGGGTAATCCATCAGAAAATAAAATTTGTTGCTTCCTGGATGTGTTGCTGACGTTAAGCAGTTAAAATAAAGAAGAATGATGCGTTCACATAGTTAGAGTAACCTAATACTGTTAAGGAAATCATACACTAGTCGGCCACTTAATGGTGCAAGGCCTCAATGATCGGCCGCAGATGTACTAAGCCAACATAAGTCAGCACTGCGTTTCATAGAATTGAATGAAAACTCAGAAATATAGGACTATATTTTATTGTCAGAATTTTTTTTTATAAACAACAGATATTTAAGACTAAACATTCTGCATTGAAATAATAGCACTACAAAAAACCCTTCCCACACTAACCTGGCCCGTAAGCCACGCCCCTCTTCTATAAAAATAGCTGATTGAAGCTGAGCTGATTGATTCTTAAAAAAATTTTTGTGTCGCTGTGCATTTATTCAAACTAAATATGTTCACAGTTGGTAAGCAGACCTGTTATGCTCTAAAATAATGTTAAATAACTGGACTATCAAGATGCAAATGATTTCAAGGCAATAGCACTTCAGAGAGGATGTTAGAAAATTTTAAATATTTATCATAAAAGGTCGAAGACAAAGATGAAATTTGCTTTCGAATAAAATCTTTTTTTATTTCTTTGATTTGTACCAAACATAAGACAAACAGAAACAAACGATACCAAACATATAGCAAAATAGGTAATGAACTACAGTTTGTGGCTGTATATATCCCAAATCATTTATAAAACTCGATATAAATACGCGCTTATGTACCCCCCACCCCCCCACCCCCAAAATATAAATAAATAAATGTGATGTTATTATAACTTACTTAAAAAAATTCCTCCAAGTGTTATATTCTGGTAAAATAAAGTATATTTTTTTGCATAGGAAAATTAGGGCTTCAGTTCCAAACACAAATACACAGAGCGATATCAAAACTAATGTGAGGGTTGAGCCTTGTTGTGATTTACACTTTAGAAAAGGTTGATTCAAAGTGTTACAGCAGCCTTCACAAGCTCTGTGGTGTGACTGCTTGTGAGCTTGGAACGGTACTTTTTCTTCACAAACGGAAGCACACTGAATGTCTGCTCACAGTAGTATGTTGATCCAGCAATATGTTGATTTCACTGCTTTTTATTTTCGCCCAAATTATAAGGCATAATAACAGTCTTACCAGCCACATAGTCCGAAATTTAGACGATTTACTCAGTCGGCCACATACTTACCCCTTTCCGTGCGGCCGGAAAAGGGGGGGTTGCGGACCCCTGCACTAGAGCTTGACTAACAGTGTATCCCGTGTTCAGGTGAAGATTTTACAAAGTTCAGAACAGAGAACAATTTGGGCAGTCTTGTCACTATACATATATAACAGAAACAGGCAACCATCCTTTGTGATTATTTTGGGTAAACAACCAAAAAATAATGAAAACGTAAACAATATTTGGTGATAAAGTATTCATCCCAGTTTACAAGGGAAGGATACTTATTATAACTGTATACAGTATGATCATCTGAATATTGTTATGGTCCTGGCAACTTAAAAACGAAAAAGTTCTGACAATTCTAAACCAATAACTCTTTCAGGGTCACAAATATCTGTCAAATATCCTTCTCTACACACATCAACATGAATACCTCCAGGTGGTCTTGTGTCAAGAGATAGCGATGTTTTGCTTTGATCTGCTTCTGTTCAGAAAATAAACTCTCACATGCAACGTGTGTCACTGAAATTGTTAGAAGTTTATAAGCTGCACATATGGTGGTATAAGATCTGCTGTTCATATTACTGTTTACCGTAATGTGAATTTATAAATACATGTAATCAGTTTCTGCAGCTGTCTCTACTCCCTATTTTAGGCTAAATAGGCTAGATAAGATTATCATTGGTTTTAATAGCATAATAAGATGCTAGAATTATTTTTCTCTATTAGTCCCCAGTATGATAAGAAAGTGTACACCCGAGCTGGACTCTAGTCTTGAATCTGAATAATGTTCAAATTTGCATGATAATCAGCAACTACTTACAGTTATTATATTTAAAAAATAAATCTTTCGCGATTATTCATTTACATAAAATGGCAGAAGGAATTAAGATTTCCCGACTAGACTGACTGAAACGATTGCACTTATAAAATTAAAACTGTAGCCAATACCAAGAAACAACACAATAAGAAATATCTGCTATAATGAACCAGTCCCGAGTCCTTGCTCCATCAGCTGCACAAGTCGTCTGTCT
This sequence comes from Homarus americanus, assembly GCF_018991925.1. NCBI lineage: Eukaryota > Metazoa > Arthropoda > Malacostraca > Decapoda > Nephropidae > Homarus > Homarus americanus. The sequence goes on from NW_024712399.1 coordinate 41,593, forward strand.
CGCTGAAGTTACGTGAGGAGACTTGACTCACAAATCGTCTCACCCATATTGGATGATGCAAACGAGAGATTATAAATCTCTCTCTCTCTCTTTCTCTCTCTCTCTCTCTCTCTCTCTCTCTCTCTCTCTCTCAATGGTGAATAATTATTATTATTTTTATATTTATTTTCCAATTAATTTCTCTTCTAGATTTCATTACGGTTTCGCATTTAAATATTATTTTTTCCCGTTGGCCGCACCCGACACCAGACACTATATTGGGGCTAAAGATTCTTTGAAAACCGTAGATCTAATCGAATTAGGAGAGCCTAAACATGACTACCATGGTTTACCTTAAGAATATAGTACAATTATATCCCCATAGAATCTATTGCTATAATTATCATCTGGTGCACCATGCTAAATATAGTCGAAAATAAAATTTGGATATTTTTTGTCTCTTTTCGAAAGTTATCTCAGCACACTGGCTGGCCGGCCCATCGGGAAACTGCCCGAACTCCTGATTTCCTTTCATACAAAAAAATTAGACGATCACTACAGAGGAGAATCACGGTGTCCCTTAAATGTTGACCTGCCGACAGGTGGAGTGTGGACTAGACCGCCCTAGCATCTAGAGCCCGCTTAACCTCGCCCCTGCGACCCGCCTCACCCCACAACAGGGACCCGCCTCACCTCACACCTGGGACCCTCCTCACCCCACACCTGGGACCCTCCTCACCCCACACCCGGGACCCTCCTCACCCCACACACCTGGGACCCTCCTCCCCCACACAAGGGACCCCTCCACCCACACCAGAGACCCCTCCTACCCCCCGAGCCCTCCTCACCCAAACCTGGACCCTCCTCACCCCACACCAAGACCCTCCTCACCCCACACCTGGGCCCTCCTCACCCCACACCGGGAGCCCTCCTCACCCTACACCAGGGACCCTCCTCACCCCACACCAGGACCCCTCCCTCACCCACACCAGGGACCCTCCTCACCCCCACACCCTCCTCACCCTACACCTCCTCCCCCACACCCAGGACCTCCTCACCCCACACCGGGGACCTCCTCACCTACACACCGAGACCCCTCCTCACCCCACACCGGGACCCTCCTCACCCCCCACACCGGGACCCTCCTCACCCCACACCGGAACTCTACACTGGCCTCTCACCCACAGGAACCTCCTCACCCACCCAGGGACCCTCCTCACCCCACACACCAGGGACCCTCCTCACCCAGGACCCCTCCTCACCCCCACACAGGACCCTCCTCACCCCACACCAGAACCACCTCCTCACCCACCAGGACCCTCCTCACCCCACCTGAGACCCCTCCTCACCCAACACCAGACCCTCCCCTCACTCCACACCGGGACCCTCCTCACCCCACACCAGAGACCCTCCTCACCCCACACCCAGGACCTCCTCACCCCACACCAGGACCCTCCCTCACACAGGACCCTCCTCACCCCACACCCGGGCCCCTCCTCACCCCACACCCAGGACCCTCCTCACCCACACACCAGGACCCCTCCTCACCCCCACCCAGGACCTCCTCACCCACACCCAGGACCTCCTCACCCCACACCAGGGACCCCTCCTCACCCACACCGGGACCCCTCCTCATCCCAACCAGGACCCTCCTCCACTCCCACACCAGGGACCTTCCCTCACCCCACACCCTCACCTCCACACCTGGGACCCTCCTCACCCCACACCGACCCCTCCCTCACCCCCCACACCGGGACCTCCTCACCCCACCAGGACCCCTCTCACCCACCCCACACCAGGAGACCCTCCTCACACCCCACCAGACTCCTCACCCCACACCCAGTGACCCTCCTCTCCCACACACCGGGACCCTCCTCACCCACACCAGAGACCCGCCTCACTCACACCTGGGACCCTCCTCACCTCCACACCCGGGACTCCTCACCCACACCCGGAACCTCACCCACACCGGGACCCTCCTCACCCCACACCTGGAGACCCTCCTCACCCACCAGACCCTCAGCCTCCTCACCCCACACAGACCCTCCTCACCCCTGGACCCCTCCTCACCCCACACCCAGGACCCTCTCACCCCACACCTGGACCCCTCACCCACACACCCGGACCCTCCTCACCCCACACCGTCCCTCATCACCAGAGACGCCCTCCTCACCCCACACCCGGACCCTCCTCACCCCCACACCCTCCTCACTCACACCAGGACCCCTCCTCACCCCCCACACCCAGGACCCTCCTCACCCACCCGAGACCTCCTCACCCCACCGGGCCCCTCCTCCCCCACACCAGGGCCCTCCTCACCCACACCAGGACCCCTCCTCACTCACACCGGGGCCACTCACTCACACACCGGGGCCTCCTCACCCCACACCGGAGACCTCCTCACCCTCCTCCACACCCAGGACCCCTCCTCACCCCACACCGAGACCTCCCTCCACCCCACACCAGACCCCTCCTCACCCCCACACCAGACCCCTCCTCACCCACACCAGGACCCTCCTCACCCCACACCGGACCCTCCTCACCCCACACCAGGACCCTCCTCACCCCACACCAGACCCTCCTCTCCCCACACCGAGACCCCCTCCTCATCCCACAGCCAGGACCCTCACTCACTCACAAGACCTCCTCACCCACCGCCTCCACCTCACACCTGAGACCCTCCTCACCCCACACGGAGACCCCTCCTCTCCAGACACTCTCACCCCACGGGGCCCTCCTCACCCCACCAGGACCCTCCTCACCCCACACCAGGACCTCCTCACCCCACACCCGTGACCCTCTCCACACCGAGACCCTCCTCACCACACCGGGCCCTCCTCACCTCACACCTGGGACCCTCTCACTCACTCCCACGGGACCTCCTCACCCCACCGGAGACCTCCTCATCCCACCAGACCCTCCTCACCCCCACACCTGGGACCCCTCCACCCACCAGAGACCTCCCTCACCCCACACAGGCCTCCCCACCCCACACCAGGGACCCCTCCTTACCCACACACCCGGAACCTCCTCACCCACCAAGGCCCTCCTTACCCCACACCAAGACCTCGGCACCCACACACACAGAACCTTCACCCGCACCGAGACCCTCCTCATCACACCTCCTCATCCCACACCAGAGACCTTCTAACCCCACAGAGACCCTCCTAACCCCACACAGACCCCTCTAACCCCACACCCCGGACCCCTCATCCAAAGACCACACCTGGGGACTCTTCTAACCCCACACCTGGGGCCACTCCTAACCCCACACCTGGGACCTCTAACACACACCAGGACCTCGTCAGCCACTGGGACTCTTCTAAACCCACATCAGGACCCTCCTCATCCCACACCAGGGCCCCTCCTAACCCCCACACCAGGACCCTCCTCAGCCCAGCCTGAGACCCTTTTAACCCCACACCCGGGAGCCCTCCTCATCCCACACCAGGGACCTCCCACACCTGGAGACCCCTCCTCATCCCACACACCAGGGCCCTCCTAACCCCACACCTGGAGACCCTCAGCCACACCTAGGACTCACCCCAAGCCCACATCAGGACCCTCCTCATCCCACACCAGGGCCCTCCTAACCCCACCAGAGACCCTCCTCCCAGCAGGCCTAGGGCCTCCCCCACCTGAGACCCTCCTCATCCCACACCGAGACCCTCCTTACCCCACACCGGGCCTCCTCAGCCCACCAGGGGCCCTCACCCCACACCAGAGGCCCCTCCTCACCCCTACGCAGGACCCTCCTCAGCCCACACCGGGCCCTCCTCACCCCACACCAGGACCTCCTCTCAGCCCACACCAGGGCCCTCCTCACCCTACACCAGGACCCTCCTCACCCCCAGGACCCCTCCTCACCCCCACACCCTTCTACCCCACACCAGACCTCCCTCACCCACACCCCGGAGACCCCTCCTCACCCCACACAGGACCCCTCCTCACCCCACACCCGGGACCTCCTCACACAGACCTCCTCACACACCAGGCCCTCCTCCTCCACACCCTCCTCACTCCACACCGGGACCTCCTCACTCCACACCAGACCTCCTCACCCCACCCCGAGACCCCTCCTCACCCCAGACCTCCTCACCCACACCAGGGCCTCCTCACCCACACCAGGACCCCTCACCTCACGCAGGGCCACTCCTCACCCCACACCGAGACCTCCTCACCTCACACAGGGGCCTCCTCACCCTCAGGGCCCTCCTCCCAGCCCACACCCGGAGCCTCCTCACTTCACCGGGACCCTCCTCACCCCACACCAGAGACCTCCTCACCCCCACACCCCTCCTAACCCCACCAGACCTCCTCACCACACCAGACCCTCCTCACTCTCACACCAGGAGCCCTCCTCCTCACCCAGGGACCCTCCTCACTCCACACCAGGGCCCTCCTCACTCCACACACCCCTCCTCACCCCACACACACCTGAGACCCTCCTCACCCCACACCGGGACCCTCCTCACTCCCACACCCAGAGACCTCCTCACCCCACAGGGACCCTCTGCCCAACACCCGGAGACCCTCCTCACTCACACCGAGACCCTCCTCACACCCACCAGGAACCTCCTCACCCCACCCAGGACCCTCTCCTCCACACAGGACCCTCCTCACCCCACACCGGGACCCTCCTCACCCCACCGAGACCTCCTCACCCCCACCCCTCACCACCCGGGGCCCTCCTCACCACCCGGACCCCTCCTCACCCCACACCGGGACCCTCCTCACCCCCCACACGGACCTCCTCACCCCTGAGACCCCTCCTCATCCCACCAGGCCTCCTCACCCCACCGAGACCTTCCTCCACCCCACACCAGGACCCTCACCTCACCACACCTGAGACCTCCTCACCCCCCACACCGGACCCTCCTCACCCCCACCAGGCCTCCCCTCACCCACCCAGACCCACTCTCACCCCCACACCAGGCCTCCTCACCCACCAGACCCTCCTCACCCCCACCTGTGACCCCTCTCACCCACACCGAGACCTCCTCACCCCACACCAGAGCCCTCCTCATCCCACAACCAGAGCCCTCTTCCCCACCAGGGACCCTCCTCCCTTACCTGGGCCTCCTCACTCACACCTGGGCCCTCCTCACCCCACCAGGGCCCTCCCCTCACCCCACACCTCCCTCACCCCACCGGGCCCTCCTCACCCCACCTGGACCTCCTCACCCACCAGGCCCTCCTCATCCCACCGAGACTCCTCACCCCAGGGACCCCTCTCACCCCACACAGGCCTCCTCACCCCACACCAGAGCCCTTCTCCACCCCACACCAAGGCCCTCCTCACCCCACACACTGGGCCCCTCCTAACCCCACACCTGCGTCCCTCATCACCAGACAGGGCCTCCTCACCCACACCAGGGGCCCTCCTCACCCCCACCGAGACCTCCTCACCCCACCAGGACCCTCCTTACACCGGAACCTCCTCACCCCCACCAGGACCTCCTCATCCCACACACCAGGCCCTCCTCATCCCACACACCAGGACTCTTCATCCCCTGGGGTCCCTCCCTAGCCCTGGTGACCCTCCTGACCCACACCCCTGTCTGGCCACCTGGGCTCTTCCTAACCCACACCTGGGGCCCTCCTAACCCCACCTGGGATCTCTACCCAACGCCCGGACCCTCCTCAAGCCACCTAGGACTCTTCTAAACCCATCAGTCCCCTCCTCATCCCACACCCAGACCTCTTCCTAACCCCACCCACCAGGCCCTGCCCACACCACAGGGCCCTCCTCACCCCACACCGGGGCCCCTCCTCTGACCCCACCTGGCGACTCTTCTAACCTCACACCTGGGCCTCCTCACACACCCACCTGGAGCCCTCCTTACCCCCACACACCCAGAGACCCCTCCTCAGCTGCACAGGCCGCGCTACCCCCACACCCAGAGCCCTCCTCATCCCACAGGGCTCCTCATCCCCAGGCTCTTCTAACCCCCTGGGCCTCTAACCCACCTGAACCTCTAACCCCACACAGAGCCCTCGTCCCCACACCTGGGCTCTTCTTCCTGGGCCTTAACCCCACACCTGGACCTCTAACCTTTGCCTCGTCCAGCCACCTAGAGCTCTTCTAAACCCATCAGGCCTCTCATCCCCAGACTCTTCTGCCCCACAGGCCCTCTCTGCCTAGAGACCTCCTAACCCCACACCAGGTATCCAGGATCCACACCTGGGACTCTTCTTACCCCACCCTGGGCCTCCTCACACCCACCCTGGGCCCTCCTCACCCCACAGGCCTCCTCAGTAGGCCTGGGGCCTTCGCCTCCTCATCCCAGGCCTCTCACCCCTTACCCTACCCCACCTGGGCCCTCTAACCCCACAGGCCTCCTCTTACTTTAGGCCTCCTCATCCCATAACCTCTTTCATCCCCACAGGCCCTCCTCCTCCACATCCTCTATTTGGGCTTCCTCCTTGAGCCTGGGCCTCCATCCCAACAAGGCCCTCATCCCCTGGGGCCTCCTCCGTTGAGCAGGCCTCTGCCACACAGGCCTCTTCATGTCCCCACACCAGGCCCTCCTCATCCACCAGGGCCTGTTGCAGGCCTCCTCCTTGAGCCTGGGCCTAACCCCACACAGCTGCAAGCCCACCGGGGCCTCCTCATCCACAGGCCTCTTCATCCCACACCAGGCCTCCTCCTCCACCCAGGCCCTCTTACCCCAGGCTTCCTCCTTGACCTGGGGCCTCCATCCCACCACCAGGCCCACCTCATCCCTGAACCTCCTCCTTGAGCCTGGGGCCTACTAACCCACCAAGAGCCTCCTCATCCCACCTGGGCCTCCTCACCCCACGGCCCTGTTCCTTACAGGGCCTCCTCCTTGAGCCTGGGGCCTTCTAACCCCACAGGAGCCTCCTCATCTCAGAACCTGGGCCTCTCCCCCACCCCTGGGCTGGCCACCCAGGGCCTCCTCAGCCCCTGGGGACCTCCTCATCCACCCGGGCCCTGCTGGCCTTGCAGGGCCCTCCTCCAGCAGGCAGACCTTCCTAACCACGCAAGGAGGCCCTCCTCATCTCGACATGGGGCCCTCTCCACCCCACACCCAGGCCTGCTTACCCCCAGACCCAGGCCTCCTCAACCCCACCTGGAGACCCTCTCCTTCCCACCTGGGCCTCCCTAACCCCACCCAGGCCCTCTACCCCACCCGGCCCTCCCCTTACCAGGCCTCCCACCCCTCCTCTTCATCAAGGCCTCCTCATTTCCACATAACCTCCTAACTCCCTGGGCCCTCCTAACCCACACCGGCCTCCTCACTCACAGGGCCCTCCCCTTGCCCAGGGGCCTTCTTCCCTGTCCCAGGCCCTCCTAACCCCACCGTGGGCCTCCTCGAGCCCCTGGTTTCCTCTGACCCCCCGAGGCCATCCTCGTCACACCAGAGATCCTCCTCACCCACACCAGAGCCTCTCATTTCCCACCAGGGCCCTCTTTTCCACACAGGGCCTCCTCATCCCACACAGGCCCTCCTAACCCACAGGGGCCTCCTCACCCCACAGGCCCTCTCCTTTGAGGCCCGCCTTACACCTCAGGCCTCTAACCCCACACCAGAGGCCTCCTTACTCCCATCAGGCCTCCTCATTCACACCAGGAGCCTCTTATCCTGGACTCCTAAGCCCCACCCTTGACCTCCTCCTCCCACCTGGGGCCTCCTCTACACCCCACACCTGGGCTTCTCTGTCCCTGAGAGCCTCCTCAGCCACACAGGCCTCCTAGTACACCTGGGCCGTCCTCACACATCCAGGGCCACTCCTTGCACCCCACACTAGCCCTCGTCTTGCAGGACCCTCCTAACCCCAATCCTGACCCCCCACACTGGGCCTCCTAACCCACACCATGGCCTCCTCATTCCACCTGGTTACCTCCTGGCCCACACACGACCCTCCCACACCAGGATCACTCCTTGCCTTTCAAGGCCTCCTCGTCACCAGGCCTCTAACCTCTATTTGGCCTCCTCACTCACAGGCCTCCTAACCCCACACCAGGCCTCCTCACCCCACACGCCGGGCCCTCAGCCCACACCGAGACCCCTCCTAAACCCACTCGGGCCCATCCCTTGGCCCGCACCAGGACATCGCACTCACACAGGACTCTCATCCCACACCAGGCCTCTTGTCCCACCAGGCCTCCTCCTACCCGAGAAACCTCTAACTCCTCAGGGCTTCTCTGACCTGGGTGCTCCATCCCACCACCAGGCCTCCTAATCCCACCTGGGCCCTCTTGAGCCTGGGGCCCTCCTTACCCACACCAGGAACTCTTATCCCAGGGGCCCTCCTCAATCACACCAGGGCCCTTCACACCCAGAGGGCCTTCTCCTTGGCCTGGCTTCTATCCCGCACATGGGCCTCCTGCCCACACCCTCCTAATCCTCATCACCAGGCCTCCTCACATCAGAGGCCCTCCTCATTCACACAGGCCTCTGCTAAACCTGGGCCTCTAGGCCCCAGAAGGGCTCCTCATCCCGCCTGGGACTCTCTTGCAGACCTACACTAATGTCTCATCACACTGGGCCTCTTCTTACAGGCCTATTAAACCTGAGCCTCTCTCAGCAGACCTGGGGCCTGCTTACAGAGCCCTCCTCATTCAGGTGGGCCTCCTCACACACAGTTGCCTGCTATCACACCAGGACCTCCTCAGCCCACACCTGGGCCCTCCTCACCCCGCACCCGGGCCCTGCTAACCCGGGCCTCCTCCTTGACCTGGGCCTTCTAACACAGGCCTCCTCATCTCACATGAGCCCTCCTCACCCCACCCCGGCCCTGCTCCACACCCTGCTCCTTACCTGGGCCTCCTCTTCCCTCTAACCCCAGCCTCTAGGGCCCTCCTCCAGCCCAGGCCTCTCTAACCCCACACCGCAGCCCTCCTAGCACACCGTCCTCACCCTCTCAGAGGCCCTCTCATTCCCACACAGGCGCTCCTTTCTCCACTCCTGGAGCCTCCTAACCCCACACCCAGGCCTCTCACTCCCACACCAGAGTCCTCCTGACCCCTCGTCATTCCTCTCCAGGCTTCCACCACACCTAGGCCTTTTTCATCCCACAGTCCTCCTAACCACCATGGGCCTCCTCTTCCCTCTGGTTCCTCCTGACCCCCTCCTCATCCCACCAGTCCTCCTCACCCCACACAGGCCTCCTCATTTCCACAGGCCTCCTTGGGCCTCCTCATCCCAGGCCTCCTAACCCCCACACCAGGCCTCCTCACACGGGCCTCCTCAGCCCACTGGCCCTCCTTGGCCCCACAGTCGGCCTCCTAACAGGCCTCCTTACTCCATCAGGGACCTCTCATTTCCACACCAGGGCCTCTCTCCCCCTGGGCCTCTGAGCCCCTGCTCCATCACTCGGCAGGGGCCTCCTCCACCCCACCTGTGAATGTCCTCATCCCACACCAGGCCCTCTCCCTCCACACCAGAGCCCTCCTAACCCCCCGTCTCACCCACCTCCTTGCACCGCACCCTCCTCACCCCCACACCAGCCCTCCTTACCCTCTCCCACCCCTCCTAACCCCAGGCCTCCTCCCCCACAGGCCCTCCTCACCCCACCTGCGGCCCTCCCCAACCCATGGTCCCTCCTTGCCCTCCCACCGAGGCCTCCTCACTCACACCAGGCCCTCCTCCTACACCTGGGCCCTCCTCACCCATGCCTCTCCTCCTCACAGCCTCCTGACCCCTTCCAGGCCTCCTCACCTCTCACTCAGGCTCTCACCCCACACCTGGGCCCTTCAGCCCCCAGACCCTTCTCAGCCCACCTGGCCTCTCTCCGGCCCCCTCCTTCCACACCTGGTCCTCTGCCCCACCGTAAGCCCTCCTTATCCCACACCAGCCCTCCTCACCCACAGGCCTCCTCACTTCCACCAGGCCTCCTCACCCACCCAGGCCTCCTCACCCCTCCCTACCCCGAGGCCTCCTCACCCCCACACCTGGCCTCCTCCATCCAGGCCTCAGCCCACCTCCTCCCCCACGAGGCCTCCTCCCCACACCAGAGCCTCCTCATCCACAGCCCTTCTCCCTCACCTGGGCCTCCTCACCCCACACCAGGCCTCCTTCCCCACACTTGCGTCCTCATCACCCAAGACCAGGGCCTCCTCAGCCCCAGGCCCTCCTCTCTTACACCAGGGGCCTCCTTGCCTTAGGCCTCCAGCTTACACCCAGCCTTCTGCACCAGGCCTCCTCATCCCACCCAGGCCTCCTCTCCCACACAGGCCTCCTCATCCCAGGCCCTCCTCACCCCACCTGGGCCACCTCACCCCCACCATCCTGCCCCTGGGGCCTCCCTAACCCCACCTGGGGCCTCCTAACCCCACCGGGCCTCAAGACCACACCTGGGCTCTTCTAATTCACCTGGACCTCCTAACCCCACCTGGGCCTCCTAACGCAGGGCCCTCGTCCAGCCACCTGGGCTCTTCTAAACCACACAGGCCCCTCATCCCCACACCAGGGACCTCCTCCTTGAGCCCTTTTAACCCCACACCCCAGAGCCTCCTCATCCCTGGGGCCCTCCTCACGCCATACCTGCAACCCTCCTACTTCCACCTGGGCCTCCTGGCTTCCACACCAGGCCCTCCTCAACCCCACACCTGGGCAAGCTTCCACACCAGGCCCTCTCATCCCAGGCCCTCTTCATCCCAGGCCCTCCTCACTCACACCCGGCCCTCAACCCCACACCTGGGCCTTCCTCAGCAGACCTGGGCCTCCATCCACCACACCAGGCCCACCTCATCCCACACCTGGGCCTCCTCCTTGGGCTGGGGCCTCTAACCCCACACAGGCCTGTTCATCCCACCTGGGCCTCCTTACCCCATACAGGCCTGCTAACTCCCAGGGCCTCCTCCTTGAGCCTGGGCCTTCTAACCCACACCAGGCCCTCTCCTCATCTCCAGGCTTGGGCCTCCTCACCCCACACCCCAGGCCTACTAACCCCACCCAGGCCCTCCTCCAGCCCACACCTGAGCCCTCCTCACCCCACCCGGGCCCTGTGGCTTCCACACCGGGCCTCCTCAGCCCAGACCTGGGTTCCTGAACCCACACCAGGGCCCTCCTCATCTCAGTCCTGGGCCCTCCTCTTTCCCAGGCCCTGTAACCCCATTCCTCCTCCTTGGCCTCCTCAGCCCACCTGGGGCCTTCTAACCAGGCCTCCTCACCCACCCCTCCTCCTTACAAGACCTCCTAAACCCACAGGCCTCCTAACCCCACAAAGGCTCCTTACCCCTCATCAGGCCTCTCATTCCATGCAGGCCTCTAACCCCTCTGGGCCTCCTTCCCCAGGCCTCGTCACTCTCTGAGGCCTCTAACCCCCAGGCCTCGTCGTACCCTCAGGCTTTACACACCTGGGCCTTCTTGCAGGGCCTGCTCATCACATGGCCTCCTTACACCAGTCCTCCTCCCCCAGGGCCTCCTCTCATTTCCACCAGGGCCTCTAACCCCCACCTTGGGCCTCCTCGTCCCACACCAGGGGCCCTCTAACCCCACACCAGAGGCCTCTCTTGCCCCGGAGGCCCTCCTCAGCCCACAGGCCTCCTGTTACTCAGGCCCTCTGCTCACACCAGGCCTCCCTTCCCCTCATCAGGCCTCCTCATTTCCAAGCAAAGCTCTTGCTTACCTGAGCCTCCCTTTCAGGCCTCCTCCTCCCACCGTGCCCTCTCCTTCAGGCCTCCTCGCCTGCACCAGGCCTTCCCCCCACACCTGGGCCTCCTCCCCCACTTGACGCTCCTCATCCACAGGGCCTTCCTCATCCCACCAGGCCTCCTCCTTCCCACCTTGAGCCTCCTGCTTACCTGAGGCCCTCACCCCACATCCAGGCCTCCTTGCCCCCTGCAACCCTCCTCTGCCCCACCCAGGCCTCCTCCCTGCAGGGCCTCCTCACCCCGCATCAGCGGCCTCCTCCTTCACCTGGCCACTCCTGCCACACCCAGGAGCCCTCCTCTGCTCACACACCGGGGCCTCAACCCCTCAGGCCCTCCTCAGCCCCAACCGCGACCCTCCTCACCCCGCATCGTGACCTCCTCCATCCCCCGGCAACCCTCCTCACCCCAGGCCTCCTACCTCACACCTGGGCCTCTAACCCACACCAGGCCTCCTCCTTCCCAACAGCGACCTCTCCCCAGGCCACTCTAACCCACACCTGGGCCTCCTCACCCCATCCCGGTCCTCCTTACCCACACCATGGGCCTCCTCCTTACACAAAGGCCTCATCACCCCTTGGGCCCTCCTCACCTCCCCACACCTCCCTCCTCACCCCACCTGCAGTCCTCCTAACCACACCTGGGCTTAACCCCACAGGCCTCCTCATCCCACACAGGGCCCCTCTTCATCCCACCCAGGCTCTCCTATTCCAGCCTTCAGCGCCTGAGCCCTCCCTAACCCCACAGGCCTCCTCATCCCACAGGGGCCCTCTTCTGATCCCCCCAGGGCCCTCCTCATCCACACCAGGAGCCTCTCCTAACCCCCAGGGCCTTCCTCAATCCAGGCCTGGGCCTCCCATCCCACCACAGGCCACCTCATCCCCTCACCTGGGGCCTCCTCCAGCTTGAGCCTGGGCCTCCTAACCCCATCCAGGCCCTCCCTTACCCCCACCAGCAACCCTCTCACCCCACCCCAGGCCTCATCCCCACCCCCAGCAGGACCCTCCTCACCTCACACTTGGGGCCCTCCTCACCCCACACCTGGAGCCTCCTCAGCCCCACCTGGGCCCGACCCAACCCCACCAGTGCCCTCCTCAGTCCCACACCAGGGCCCTCTTCATCCCACCCAGGCTCTCCTACCCCGCACCCAGGGCCTTCCTCCTTGAACCTGGGCCCTCTACCCACACAGGCCTCTTCATCCCACACCAGGCCTCCTCTCCTCACCCGGCCTCCCCAGCCCCCACCCCAGAGGCCTTCCTCCAGCAGCCTGGGCCTCCATCCACCACAGAGCCCACCTCATCCCACACCTGGGCCCTCCCCATCCTTAGACCTGGGCCTCTAACCCCACAGGGCCTCTTCGTCCCACCTGGAGCCCTCCCTTACCCACCGGGCCCTGCTAACTTCACAGGGCCCTCCTCCTTGAGCCTGGGGCCTTCCTCCCACACCAGGGACCCTCTCCTCTCTCAGGCTTGAGCCTCCTCACCCCCACCCACTGGCTTACAGGCCCTTCTCCAGCAGACCTCCTCACCCACCAGGCCTTGCTTACACCCAGGCCCTCCTCCTTGAACCTGGGCCTTCCTAACCCACAGAGGCCTCCTCATCTCAGGCCTGGGCCTCCCTCACCCAGGCCCTGCTAACCCCACACCCAGGGCCTCCTCAGCCCCACCTGGGGCCTCCTCATCCCACCTGGGCCTGTCTAACCCCACAGGCCTCCTCCATCCCACACAGAGCCTCCTAACCCACCCAGAGCCCTCTAACCCCACCAAGGGTCCTCCTTACCCCTCATCCAGGAGCCTCCTCATTCATACAGACCTCCTAACCCCGTCTGGGATCCTCCTTACCCGAGGCCTCCTCACTCCACACCAGGGCCCTCCTAACCCCACCAGGGCCTCGTCGCCTGCTCCAGGCTTCCACCCCACCTAGGCCCTTCTTCCCAGGCCTACTCATCCCACACAAAGGCCTCCCACCCCACCAAGTCTCTCACCCCACCAGGGCCTCTCATTCCACAGGCCTCTAACCCCAGAGCCTCTCATCCCCACCAGGGCCCTCTAACCCCACACCAGGCCTCTCCCCCACACCCAGGCCCTCTCCTTCACCCAGGGGCCTCCCTGGCCCCCTCAGGCCCTCTGCTCCCACACCAGGGCCCTCCTTACTCACATCCAGGGCCTCCTCATTCCAAACCAGGCTCTTGCTCCCACCTGCGGGCCTCCTAAGCCCACACCAGGAACCTCCTCACTCACACACCATTGACCTCATAACCCCACCCCGGGCCTCCTCATACCACTCAGGGCCCTTCACCACCCCCTCCTCACCCACACTGAGCACTCCTCATCCCACACAGGCCTTCCTCATCCCACACCAGGCCCTCCTCCCACAACAGAGCCTCTAACCCCCACCCTCCTCACCCCATCCAGGGCCTCCTTACCCACTGTAGCCCTCCTCACCCACAGGCCTCCTCCCTCACACCAGGGCCCTCCCTCACCCCATCCGCGACCTCCTCATCCCACACCAGCCTCTCACCCCACCCAGGCCTCCTCACCTGCAGGCCTCCTAACCGCCACTCAACCCCAACCACCTCTCACCCATCCGCCCTCCTCAACCCCAGCGACCCTCCTCACCCCACCCAGGGCCTCCTCACCTCACACCTGGGCCTCCTAACCCCACAGGCCCTCCTCAACCTGGACCCTCCTCACCCCAGACCCTCTAACCACCTGGGGCCTCTCACCCCATCCAGGCCATCCTTACCCCCACCAGTTGAGCCCTCCTCTTGCACCAGGCCTCATCACCCCCACGTCAGAGGCCCTCCTCACCTCACCTGGGCCCTCCTCACCCCCACCTGCGACCCTCCTAACCCCACACCTGGGGCCCTCCTCCTTCCCACCTGGGGCCTTTTAACCCCACAGGCCCTCTCATCCCACCAGGCCCTCTTCATCCCACAGGCTTTCTCTAACCCCACACGGGGCCTTCCTCAGCTGGCCACCCTCTAACCCACACAGGCCTCCTCATCCCACACCTGGGCCTCCTCACCCCACCCGGGGCCTGCCCACACTCCCGGGCCTCCTCCTTGAGCCTGGGCCTTCTTACCACCAGGCCTCCTCTCTCAGAACCTGGGCCTCCTCACCCCCCACCCGGCCTCCCACCCCACCCCAGGGCCTCCTCCTTCCTGGGGCCTCCTCAGCCCACACCTGGGAGCCCTCTAACCCCACACCGGGAATCACCTCATCCCATGCAGAGGCCTCATCAGCCTAGACCTGGGGCCTCCTGGCCCCACCAGGGCCCCTCCTCATCCCAGGCCTGGGGCCCTCTAACCCACCAGGACCTCCTCAGCCTGTCCTTGAGCCTCCTAACCCCACACCAGGCCTCCTCATCCCACCTGGGGCCTCTCACCCCACCCAGGCCCTGCCCACTCCAAGGCCTCCTCAGCTGAGCCTGGGGCCTTCTGCCCACACCAGGCCTCCTCATCTCCAGGCCTGGGGCCTCCTCACCCCACTCCAGAGCCTCCCACCCACCCCAGGCCCCTCCCCCATCCTGGGCCTCCTCCTTGAGCCTGGTCCTCTAACCCCCACCAG
The DNA here is from genome assembly GCF_018991925.1 of Homarus americanus. Taxonomy (NCBI): domain Eukaryota; kingdom Metazoa; phylum Arthropoda; class Malacostraca; order Decapoda; family Nephropidae; genus Homarus; species Homarus americanus. Next base: position 56,761 of record NW_024712399.1, read on the forward strand.
AGCCCTCCTCCTTCAAAACCTGGGCCTCTAACCCACCGCGACCCTCCTCCTTGAGCCTGGGCCTCCTAACCCCAGGCCTCCTCATCCCACCTGGGGCCCTCCTCACCCCACACCCGAGGCCTGCGCCCACACACCCGGGCCTCTCCTTGCCAGACCGGGGCCTTCCTAACCCCACACCCAGGGCCTCCTCCAGCCCCACCTGGGCCTCCTAACCCACCAGATCCCACCTCATCACAGAGGCCCCCCTCCTTGGGCCCTCTAACCCCACACTGGGCCCTCTCACCCAACACAGGGCCTCCTCATTCCACCCAGGCCCTCTGCACCCACCAGTCTCCTCCCCACCAGGGTCCTCTCACCCACACCAGGGCCCTTCTTGCACCAGGGTCCTCCTCCCCAGGCCCTCCTCACCCCACCAGGCCTCCTCACCGGGCCTCCTGCAACCCACACCAGGGTCCCAGCCTACCCCAGGGCCCTTCTTGCCTCACACCGGGTCTCTCTTACACCCCGGGGCCTTCTTACCCACAAGTGTCCTCACCCCACCAGGGCCTCCTCACACACCAGGCCTCTCACCCCACACAGGCCCTCCTCATTCCCACCAGAGCCTCCTCATCCCATGGGGCTTCTAACCCACACAGGGCCTCCTCATCCCACCGGAGGCCTCTCCTCGAGCCTGGGCCTTCCTAACCCCACCAGGCCCTCCTCATCCCACCAGGCCTCCTCACCCCCACCAGGCCTTCTCCTCCACAAGGCCCTCTCATTTCACCAGGCCTCTTCCACCTGGGGCCTCTAACCTCAGGCCTCCTCCTCCCCAGGCCTCTAATCCCCAGGCCTCCTCACCCCACACCCAGAGCCCTCCTCAACCCACCGAGCCCTCCTAAACCCCTGTGTCTAACCATGTCCTCCTTGCCCCTCATCAGGCCTCACCATCACAGGCCCTCTGTCCCCCACACCTGGGCCTCCTAACCCCACACCAGGCCTCCTCGCCACACAGGCCCTCCTTCCCCACAAGGGCCTCCTCACTCCCGAGGGCCTCCTAACCCCCAGCAGGCCTCTTGTGCCACTCCGGGGCTTGCCCTAAGGCCCTCTTTTGCCCGAGGCCTCCTAACCTCACACAGGGCCCTCTAACCCCCACAGGCCTCCTCCTTCCTGGGCCCTCCTGACCCCACCCGGGCCTCCTCATCCACCAGGCCTCCTAACCCCACCAGGCCCTCTCACCCAGCTTGCAGGCCTCCTCCTTCCAGCCCTCCTAAGCCACCTCAGGCCTCTAACCCCACCAGGCCCTTTTTACCCCACATCAGGCCTCTCATTCCCACACCAGGCTCTCTCACCCCACAGGCCCTTCTTACCCCCACGGGCCTCTCACCCCACCTAGGGCCTCCTCCCCACACCAGGCCTCCTCACCCCCCCAGGCCCTCCTGCAACCCACACCAGTCCCAGCCTCCACCCGGGCCCTCCTTACTCCACACCAGGGTCCTCCTCACCCCACACCCAGGCCCTTCTTACCCCACCAGGTCCTCCTCACCCACACCCAGGGCCATCTCCTCACCAGGGGCCTCCTCACCCCACCAGGCCTCCTCATTCCACACCAGAGGCCTCCTCATCCCATGGTCCTCCCTAACCCACAGGCCTCTCATCCACACCCGGGCCCTCCTCCCTGACCTGGGGCCTTCTAACCCAGGCCTCTCATCCCACACCCTGGGCCTCCTCACCCACCCAGGCCCTTCCTCCCAGGCTACTCATTTCCACCAAGGCCTCTTCCACCCACCTGGGCCTCTAACCCCTCCAGGCCTCTCTCCTCCCCAGGCCTCCTCCTCCACACCGGCCTCTAACCCACACAGGCCCTCTCTTCACCCCAGGCCTCCTCCCTTACAAGGCCTCCTAAACCCCACAGGCCATCTAACCCCACACCATGGGCTCTCCTTACCCCTCATCAGAGCCCTCCTCATTCCCCACCACAGGCCTCCTGTCCCCCACCTGGGCCTCCTTACACGGGGCCTCCTCTCCACACACCGGGGCCTCCTACCCCACACCAGGCCTCCTCACTCACCAGGGCCCTCTAACCCCACAGGGCCTCGTTGCACCACTCCCAGGGCTTCCCACCCCCACCTAAGGCCCCTCTAACCCCACACAGGCCTCTAACCTCACCAGGCCCTCTAACCCCACCAGGCCCTCCTCCTTCACCTGAGGCCTCTGACCCCAACCCGGGGCCTCCTCATCCCACACCAGGGCCCTCTAACCCAACACCCGAGCCTCCTCCCTTCCACCAGGCCTCCTAAACTCAGGCCTCTGCCCACAAGCCTTTTTACCCCATCAGGCCTCCTCATTCTGGTCTCCTCACCTCATTCCACCAGGCCTCTGACCAGGCCCTCCTCTGTCCCCAGGCCTCTAACCAGGCCCTCCTCTTGGTCTCTCCTTACCTCTGGCCCTCAGGCCTCTAACCCCAGGGCCTCCTTGCCCCGTAGGCCTCCTCTGTTTCCCTCCAGGGCCTTCCCTAACCCCACCGGGACCTCCTCACTCCACTGGTGACCTCCTAACCCCACCCGGGGCCTCGCCTCCAGGCCCTCCCACACCTGAGCCCTCCTCACCCACCTGGGCCTCCTCATCCACAGGCCTTCTCCTTCCCACTCCGCCTCCCCAGGCCTCTCACCCCACACAGGGCCTTCTGCCTCCCTCCTTCACACAGGCCTCTGGCCCTCCAGGCCCTCTGACCACAGGCCTCGCCACACATCAGGGGCCTCCTCATTTCCCCTGGTGCCTCCTCACCGGATGCCTCCTCAAACCCACAACCACACGACCTCCTTGCCCACACCCCGACCTCCTCACCTCACTGGGCCTCTCTCAACTCCACACTGAGCACTCCTCTTTTACCTGGGATTCCTCCCCATCACCCACCAGCGTCCTCACTCCCCCAACCTTGGGCCTCCTTACACACAGGCCTCCTCACACCTCTGGCCTCTCCCCTCACCTTGGGCCTCCTCACCCCATGGGCCCTCCTCCCCAGGCCCTCCTCCCCCACAGGCCTCCTCACTTCCTCTCACCCCACCCACCTCTCACCCCTCACCAGGCCCTCTCCTTACACCAGGCCTCCTCACCCCCAGGCCCTCCTCACACACTAAGGCCTCCTCTCACCCAGCCTCCTCACCCCATCACTGGCCTCCTCCTCCACACCAACGGCTCCTGCTACCCCACACAGATCCTCCTTACCCCACCTGGGCCCTCCACCACCCCACATCCCATTGCCTCCTTGCCTGCATCTTGGCCTCCTCACCCCCACCGAGGCCCTCCTCATCACCAGGGCCCTCCCCCCCAGGCCTCTCCTCCTTCCACCTGAGGCCTCCTCACCCCACCTAGGCCTCTCCTTGACCTCTCACCCACCCAGGCCTCCACAAGGCCTCCTCTGGGCCTCTCACCACCTGGCCTCCTCACCCTGGGCCCTCTAACCCCACGGCCTTGTCAGCCATACCTGGCTCTTCCTTACAGGTCCTCTCTCCCCACACCAGGCTCTCCTCCTCCACACTGAGCCTCCTCACTTTCCCTGGGCCCTCTAACCCCACACGGCCTCCTCCTTCAGACCGTGAGTTCTTTTAACCTCCACCCAGGATCCTCCTTACTCCACACCAGGCCCTCCTAACCCCAGGCCTCTAACCCCCACACGGGCCTTCCTCAGCCCTGGTTCTCAGCAGGCCTGGGCCTTCCTCACCCCAGGCCTCCTTACCCCCACACCCGTCCTCCTCCCTCCCAGGCCTCCTCACCCACACCAGTGTCCCTCCTCACACAGGGCCTCCTCACCCACCCGCCTCCCACCCCACACAGGCCTCCTCACCCCACACCAGGGTATCCTCACCCCAGCCTCCTCCCCAGGCCTCCTCACCCCACCCAGGCCTCCTCACCCACCCAGGCCTCCTCACCCCACCAGGCCTCCTCAGCCCCACACCCGGGCCTCCTCTCCCCACACAGGGCCCTCCTCTGCACACCAGGCCCTCCTCAACACCCAGACCCTTCTCACCCCACACCAGGCCCTCACCCCACTGAGCCCTCCTTCCCACCTGTCTCTCACCGACAAACCCTCCCCACAGGCCCTCCTCACCCCCACCAGGCCTCCCCTTTACCCCACCAAGAGCCTCCTTTTTGGCTTCTTCTCACTCGGCCCTCCTCTCCCACACCCAGGCCCTCCTCCCCATCCCCACACCCAGGCTCTTCTTCCCACCTGGGCCTCCTAACCCCACCTGGGCCTCTCTATTCCCAGGCCTCGTCCATGCACCATTCTTCTAACCCCACACCTGCCTCCTTTACACTGAAGCCTCTAACCCAACTTTCGGAGCCTCGTCCAAGCCACACCTAGAGCTCTTTAAGCCCACATCAGGCCTCCTCATCCCACACACGCAGACTCTTCCTAACCCCACACCGGCCTCCTCCCACACTGGGCCCTCTCCACCCGGCCTCGTCAGGCCACCTGGGCTCTTCTAACCCCACATGGGCCTCCTCCCACACCCACACCAGGGGCCTCTGCTTCCCACAGGCCTCTCCTTGAGCCTGGGCCTTTTTAACCCCACAGGGCCTCCTCATCCCCTGAGTTCACCCAGACCCTCCTACACCACCTGGGCCCTCCTAACCCCACACCCAGGCCTCCTCCTTCCTGACATACCTTACACAGGCCTCCTCATCCCACAGCAGGCCTCTTCATCCCCACACAGGCCTCCTCCTCCCCCAGAAACCCTCCTGACCCCACAGGCCTTCTGTGACCTGGGCCCTCCATCCCACCACACCAGGCCCACCTCATCCCCACCTGGGCCCTCCTCCTGAGCCTGGGGCCTCCTATCCCACACCAGGCCCTCTTCTCCCATGGTTTCACACCTGGGGCCTTCTTAACCAGAACCTTGTTGTGATGGGCCTTCTAACCCTGGACCCGTGCCCTCTTCATCCTGATAAGGCCTCCTCACTCCACCCAGGCCCTCTAACCCCACACAGGCCTTCCTCCTTGAGCCTGGGCCTTACTTCCCACAGCAAGGCCTCCTCATCCCACCTGGGCCTCTCCTTGAGCAGGCCTACCCACAAGGCCCTCCTCATCTCACACCTGCAGGCCTCCTCTTACACGGGCCTGTTATTTGCCGGGGCCTCTCTCAGCAGGCCTGGGGATTTCCCTGGCTTACACCAGGGCCTCCTCGTCTCCAGGGACCTGGAAGGGCCTCCTCACCCACCCAGGACCTACTAGCTCACCTGGGCCTCATCATTCCCACACCTGGGCCCTCTGGGTGTTTACCAGGCCTCCTCCTTGCATGGCCTTCTAACACAGGCCTCCTTCTACCGTGAGGCCTCCTTACCCCTCATCGGGCCTGCCCTCATTTCTGCTTACCTGGGCCTCCTCCTTCCCTCTAACCCCAGCCTCTTTGCCCTCCTCCAGCCCAGGCCTCTCATACCCCACACCGCAGCCCTCCTAACACACTGTCCTCTTCCTGTCAAAGTCCTCCTCTTCCCACACAGGCCTTCTAATTCCCACCTGGGGCCTCTGGCCCCACACCCAGGCCTCCTCATTCACACACCAGGGGCCTCTGGCCCCTCGTCATGCCACTCCAGGCTTCCACCACACCTAAAGGCCCATTATTTCTCCCTCAGGCCTCCTAACCCACCATAGGCCTCCTCCTTCCCACCTGGTTCCTCCTGACCCCCTCCTCATCCCACCCGTCCTCCTCACCCCACACCAGGCCCTCCTCATTTCCACAGGCCTCCTTGGGCCTCCTCATCCCAGGCCTCTAACCCCACCAGGCCCTCCTCACACGGTACTCCTCAGCCCACAGGCCACTCCTAAACCCCACACTCGGCCTCCTTACAGGCCTCCTTGCTCACATCAGGGGCCTCTCATTTCTCACACCAGGGGCCTCTTGGCTCCCACGCCTGGGCCTCTCAAGCCCCTTGACAGCATATCACTCCGCAGAGACACATCCTCCACCCCACCTCAGAATGTCCTCATCCCACACCAGGCCCTCTCCTTCCACACCAGAACCCTCCTAATCCCCCGTCTCACCCACCTCCTTGCACCAGCAACCTCGTCACCCCCACACCAGCCCTCCTTTACACCTCTCTCTTTACACCCCTCCTAACCCCAGGCCTCCTCTCCCACAGGCCCTCCCTAAACCCCACCCGCGACCCTCCCTAACCTTTGCAAAGTCACTCCTTGCCCTCCCATCAAGCCCTCCTCATTCACACCAGGCCCTCCTTCCACACCTGAGCCCTCCTTACCCAGGCCTCTCCGCCACACAGGCCTCCCTAACCCCCACACAGGCCTCGTCGCCACCCACTCAGGAACTTTACACCCCACACCTAGGCCCTTCTAGCCCCCACACCCTGCTCATCCCACACTGGGAGCCCATCTGTTACACCGTGCCCATCCTCCTTCCACACCTGGTCCTCTGACCCCACGGGAAGCCCTCCTCATCCCACACCGTCCTCCTCACCCACAGGCCTCCTCATTTCCACCAGGCCTCCTAACCCACCCAGGCCCTCTACTCATGCCTCCCTAACCCCACAGGCCTCCTCACCCCCACACCAGGCCTCCTCCAGCCAGGCCTCAGCCCACACTCAGGGCCTCCCCCACCAGGCCTCCTTGCTCACATCAGGGCCTCCTCATTTCCACACAGGCACCTTGGCTCCCACACCTGAGCCTCCTAAGCCCACACCCAGGCCTCCTCCTCCCACACCTGGGGCCTCCTCACCCCCACCTGGGAATGTCACTCATCCCCTGCCCTCCTCCCAGCCACACCAGGCCCTCCCTATTTTATAGGACCATCACTTC
>NW_024712400.1:0-65764 GCF_018991925.1 Homarus americanus
CTGGCTGCTCTGAGAGGAGCGCCAGGTACGTCTTGACTCTTCGGTGGTCAAGGATGTGTGTGTGTGTGTGTGTGTGTACAGAGAGACAAATATTATGGATTAAGTATCTTCGTATTTCAAATATACTTGTCGATACGAGAGAGAGAGAGAGAGAGAGAGGTCATCAGATTACACTTCCCTAAAACAAAAACATAATCATAAGAAGAATAACTAATTCTATCATCCATAAAATAAGAATACGAGAGAGAGAGAGAGAGAAAGAGAGAGAGAGAGAGAGAGAGACGAAAGTAGATTGACAGTAAGTAGATTGACATAATGACAGTAAGAAATGATAAAAATACCAGTTGATAAAGGAAACAAGATTATTTTACTAAATATAGAAAGTTAAAGAATAAAACTAAGAAAAAACAATAGGAAAATATATGTCGAATGGTTTTCATGAATAATACTAATTGATAAAAATGTCCCGCAAAAATGATAACAAAAAATGCTCCAAAAATCCGAATAAAATATAAGAAAAAACCCAGCAATACACAAAAGCCGATAAAATAGCATAACAAAATAATACTCACTAGAGAATCGGATATATATATATATTTTATTTTTATTTTATAAATCTTAAAAATCTGATTTTTTATAGCGGAATATTTACTCAACGAACAAACGAGAGTTCTTGAAAATAAAATCCAAATTTTGGAGATTTTAAAATTTTCTTGCCTTGCAATACCATGACTTGTATCGCAGGTGCTTAATCACTTTGGGCAGCTGAAACTCCTGTACACAACAACAAAACAAAAGCATCAACAACAGCAAAAAAATTTAAGAAGCAAATTACGATAGAACAGAAAAACGTAGGAAAAGAGAATAAAAACACAATAGGGGAAAAGTCGTAGTTTACTTAAGGTATTGATCTAATGAGGAAACCACTAGAAACACACGAGGGAGAGAGAGAGAGAGAGAGAGAGAGAGAGAGAGAGAGAGAGAGAGAATTGTCTAAATTTGGACCCTGAAACTAACTCAACTTAGGTGGGCCTACTCCATTTGGTAATTGAAAAGTAAGTTCGTTATACTTCACCTTCTGTATTTGTACAACATGTTCGTCAGGGGTCTTATTGACAAAGGTTTCTATAATGGATAATTCCCCGTAAGTGAAGATGAATGAATGCACCTAATTGGTTAATTTATTCTAAAGCAACGAGAACAACATCCAGTGGGAAACTGCGTCACTATCATACTAAGATTCTACCTTGATACCAGGCAAAGTAAATATAACAAAATACTGTATTTCCAGTTAAGTCCTTGTCTTAGATCTCATATGGGTTTATGCTGCTAAGAATATTTGATTTTGTTTCTTCATTCTGTTGAATAATTTGCCAATATGCACACAGAACAAATAAATTACGCCAGTCACGAACCATTCCAGAAAACTACATTTAATATTTAACTAAGCATCAACCAACAGTGAAAAGCTCAAGTGTTCTCAACCAGTCAGTAACGAGAAATTACCTAAAGGACTAAATTCCCAAGTAATGTAACTTAGTTAAGTCAGGGTGAGTTACGAGTCTGAGAAGTAATGCTGTAAACACAATACTATTTAAAACACCGATTGTTCTTATGAAGTTATTAGTGAAATGTACTGGATGGCTCATATGAGTTCCTTACGAGTTACATTGCAATATTAAAGGGATGAATACCCGATAAATAACTAAACAAATAAATTATCAAATGAATCAACAAAAGGGAGATGGTTGAATTATCCAAAGACGATTCCAGTAATGACATAGACGAGGGGAATGAAAATGAGGAGCTAGGAAGGGTATTGCTCCGTAATTTATGAGGCCAAAATAATGTTTGCTCTCAGCCAACAAGAAGCTTTAGCAGTATTCAGCAAATTAGGAGGAATACAAGGTAATCACACAGAGGAGGGCATGATGGAGGCTCACTAGAGACTCTCAGAGGTTTATAATTATACTGTTTGTTGATGCATCTATGTACTTGTATAATTATAAAGTAGCGTCATGGAGTGCCAGGCCTTAGTGCTTAGATCAGAGGGATGTATATGAAATGAGGTTTCCACTTGGTATTAATTACAGCTGAAGGATCAGTCTCTTACGGGTGTGATTAAAACTAAGTTAACAAAGTAGAAATTCTCAGGCGATATTTGGATGGATGTTAAATTAAGTTTCTACAGATGAACGACTACAATAAATAAATGAGACCGTCTATGCTTCTCCTATTGGATTCTCTCATTTGTTAAGACCATTAGAACAAAGTATCTCAAGGGGACTGAAGCACCCATGATGTTTTGTGATAATACTTAACTATAGTTAGGATAAATTTGAAAGAAAATTTAACTATCCAACTCCAAGCAGTGAAAATGTACAAAGCTGAGGTAGTCCATAATATAATTTTAATCAACGTCTCCCTAAAAAGTAAACCACTCCCAGAAAGTTTATATAATCAGGAGAAAGTGGTTATAAATTAGGTAAATTAATAATTCTACATAAAGAAATAACATTATATCTCTGTTAAAGTAACTTGAACAAACTATTCCAAACAATATCATCCTTTATAATTCTTAGTCACATTTTTTTTTGTTAGGAGTCGTAAAATCTCATAATGGTTACTATTTCCTAATAGTGTTTATATTCTACCATCATACACTTGCTTTAGCAAATATAATTTTTTAATCCAATATAGAGAGTTTTCAGGGTAAACATCTGGTCTTCAAAACTGGGATTACTACAAAATTATATGCTGTACATTTTCATTTAGTAGGGTGTGTGTGTGTGCGTGTGTGTGTGTGTGTGTGTGTGTGTGTGTGTGTGTGTGTGTGTCAGTGTGTGTGTGTGTGTGTGTGTGCGTGTGTGTGTGTGTGTGTGTGTGTGTGTGTGTGTGTGTGTGTGTCAGTGAGAGATGAAATGGTGGCCTCATTACATATAGTGTAGTAAATGTCACATGTGAGTCAATCGTCCCATTTTCCATAAATAATTCAACACCGACTCTTGGTAATAACTTAATGGTAGAGAAAGTGAACCGCGGGCCTATGTAATCGTAAATTATCTAACAAGGGAACGTTTTACCACACGAGAGTGAAGGAGAAAGTACAGTGGGCACGCCTGACTGACTAGACCACGTAGCCTGTAGAAACTTTGAGAACTTACCATTGCGAGAGTAGAGGAAGAGTTTGGCAGTCATGAATAACAAAAACGTGATGAAAGGCAAAAATGTAAAATTTGAATAGAATGAAGAAGCAAACGAAAAATTATAAGCGAAATGTTTCTTCGATTGTTAAAAAGCTCTGAGTAATAAATGAAGACGAAGAATATACTGTAAGTCTCAGATTGTTTCAAATTAATTTCAAACGTGAAAATGTGATTCTGCAGCAACTGAAATGACCAGAGACAGAGTTGGTGCAGAGCTGTCGCTATGGGCTGAGGTTTTACGATTTTGAGGAACGAATTGAGAGAATATATGAAGATATTACAGAGATATATGTGTTAGAGAGACATGTAAATAGATCTCAGAATAGAATAATATAGAAAAATATAGAAAGCGATAAAGGGATAAAGTTGAACACATAGCCAAACCGTAAATCTCCTGCAAACATTAAAAAAAAGTTGATCACAATCCCCTATATTCAATTTCTCGAAACCACAAGAGTTGAAAGCCAAGTCGCGGACCCACAAAGGATGCTGACATGGCTGACCTGATAGCAAGAGAGAGAGAGAGAAAGTAATTTTCGCCGCTCGGTGTCACATCTAAGAGTTGACTCTCTCGACTTGTCTCCGCCCTTACCCCTCAAACTTCTCCCAACTTCTGCTTGCCTGCACGATAATTCCTGCTACTTCCCCTACCACCACCCCCATCCATCCCTCTCTTCTCCCCCTCCCCCACTCCCTCCCGTACTTCCCTCTTCGCCAACCTCAAGGACCCTCACCACCGCCGCCAACCAACTTTGAGACAATTACGGTGAAGGGGGGAGCAATGGCTTGTGAGTAATAGTCCGGCTTGTTTGACTCTGTGTATGTGTGTGTGTGTGTGTGTGTGGCGGGGTGAGGGGTAAGGTACTTGGGCAGAGAACCACATCACCCCCCCCCGCCGTCGTCTTATTTGTGTCTTGTGGATTATTACGATGTTAAGCGTAAGGGAAGTAAAAGCGGAACAATGATTATCCGAAGATTCTGAGACTTCAAGATTGCGGGTTATTTAAGTTTTAATTGGTGTGGAATTACCACTGAGGGAAGTTGAGTCGGCGGTGTTTTTTATATTTATTTTTATAGAATTATAATCGGTACTGAGAAAGAAATACTTGGCTTCTTGTTTGCCTCCGTGACGAAAAAAATTGCCTTTCAGAATACAAAGAAAAATACATAAGAATTTTTATAAGATTAATCTCTTTCCTAATAATAATACCAGCCTCCCCAGCCTCTCCTCCTCCTCCTCCTCCTCCACTCCTCCTCCTGCTCTCCCTAATCCTCCTCCTCCTCTTCCTCCTCCTCCTCACTCCTCCTCCTCCAACTCCTCCTCCTCCCTCCTCCTCCACCTCCTCCTCCTCCTCCTCCTCTAATCCTCCTCCCTCCCCTCTTCCTCCTCCTCCTCCTCCTCCTCCAACTCCTCTTCCTCCTCCTCCTCCTCCCTCCTCCTCCTCCTCCTCCTCCTCCTCCTTCTCTTGCCTCCCTCCTCCTCTCTTCCTCCTCCTCCCTCCCCTCCCTCTCCTCCTCCTCCTCCTCCTCCTCCACAATTGCACCCAGGACGTGTTCTCTCATGGGTCAATATTGAAACCCCTATTAATGTGTGAGGTGTTAAGATATTGTTTTATGTCAGGAGGCAGGGATGTGATTCGTGACACACTAGACCATTGGTCTAATAGCATGTCAGCATATTCTGCAGGGCTGTGATGAAGCTGGACTGGGGTGGGTGACTTGGTAATGGCTCTAATTTTCTTCCACATTTCTGCTAGAGTGGTTGTTCTATTAATCCCCTGTAAGAATTGTTCCCAATAGGTGTTTCTCACCTGACCTTTGAGTTCACGAAATTCTCTGTTAGCTTTGAGGAATGCCAAAAGGTTATCACTAGTTTTATTTTGCTTATAAGTGTTGGCAAGCTGTTTTACATTATCTCCTTCTTTGGTGAGGATGGGGTCATGTGTCCACAGAGGTGGTTTAGTGCTGCCCCCTTCCTCCTTGACTTAACCCAGGTGGTATAATATGTGGTAATGACATTTACAAGATCACAGCAAAATTCATCCACTGACCCAGGTGTATATCCAGCATACCATCTGTGGATGTAGGCCTTGAAGTGCAGTTTAAGATTATCTGAGATATTAATTCTGAGCTTAGGATGGGGTTCACACTTGACATCAGCAACAGTGTATTCAGTAAGTATTGCATAATGATCACTGACAAGGTAGTCTGAGATGACCTTAGCCTTGACATTACTGTCTACTAGGTTATACCCAATCACATAATCAAGTCTGCCCCCATCAGATGTGTCACTTTGTCTGTGTCGTATACAGTGATATTATGATTATTGATGTAATTCACGAACACCCTCCCATTAGAGTTACACTGGACATCACCGAGGACAGTGTGACGAGAGTTAACGTCACCCATACACAGCATAGCATTGTTACCTGATGGCTTTGGTAACACGTCCGCTCGCAGTTCATTACACCGAACATAGATGTTATACAGCGAAAATTGACTGTTTGCTGTCTTTACTGTAAATTGTTGATAGTGAATACTTTCATCATTGTGAGTTTTAATCCATTTACAGACCAGACCATTCTTTACATATGTGAGCAGGCCACTTCCTGCTCCACTATTATATGCTGTAAACCCAGCTATCCTGGGTGCAACTTTCTTCTGGGTGCTGGACGTGTAAGGTTCTTGTAAGCCAATTACATCAATGTCAAAAACTCCATGTAAGTGTACCTCTAGATTGTAACTAATAGGTGTTTCGTGAGAGGAGAAGATAGATATAAAAGTTGAGAGAGAGAGAGAGAGAGAGAGAGAGAGAGAGAGAGAGAGAGAGAGAGAGAGAGTAAAAACTTCGTGATTCGTTATGGATATGTACAAAGTAACTCTATATATCCTTTATGAGAGAAAAAAACACTGCCTCCCTTGTGAGATATCTCTCATTCTCTCCTGGGTGTGGAAAGGACACACCCCTATCTCTCCTTCTCTTGTACATATTAGAGTTTATACATCTCTGACCTGCTAGTTAATTCTCTGGATAATAAACACACGGGAACTTTTCTTATGGGTGAAATTTAGAGCAGTCTGCTAAACCTTCACAGAAAAAACACGTTCTTGTCTGACTCTAGGGAGACACATTTTGAGGAGTCTGCACTGAGCTGAGTAACGCCACCTCAAAAATGTCCATCTTGGCTTTCTCTTCTAATTCTTCTTCCTCTTTCTCCTTCTTTCTCTCACCTACTCTTAAATTGGGTTGGATGACTATGTGTGCGTGTGTGTGTGTGTGTGTGTGTGTGTGTGTGTGTGTGTGTGTGTGCGTGTGTGTGGTAGTGTGTGTGTGTGTGTGTGTGTGTGTGTGTGTGTGTGTGTGTGTGTGTGTGTGTGTGTGTGTGTGTGTGTGTGCGTGTGTGTGTGTGTGTGTGTGTGTGTGTGTGTGTGTGTGTGAATTTCAGTCTCAACCAACTTCTGTCACTTTCTACATCCTTCTGTCACTTCTCTCCCTTACCTTCTCTTCTTCTTTTTTCTCTTAGTTAACCCGAACAAAGAAAAAGAAAAACGTTGTCCTCTGTAGTAAGAGAAAACAAATTTCCTTCAGAATGCAAATTAATTTCGGAGAAAGATGTGTAAATCTTATACTCTTCGATGTATCAGTTACCATCAACATTAAAAACATAAATTCAGACTTTTTTCATATATCAAGTACAACCTCACAAAATACCTTCTTTTTTTATTACATATATATATTAATGCTAATTCAAATAACTGTATTGATTTTCATTACTCTTTTATCTTTCATAGCTATTAAAAGTTATTAGACTTGTTAAAACTTCATACAACTACAAAGGACAAAAAATTACGGCTGTTATTGGGTGTCAGGCTCTAGGGAGAGGCATTACAAAGTATTGTTGAGGTTCTTTTACAAGGCCGTATATCCAGCCCGCCTAGAGCAGTTTTGGGGTCTCAGTGGGATTGGCTCGAGGTCTGTGACTTGTGTAAGTTTCGGCTCACTATGCCGGGGTCAAGGCGTGTTTTCTCGTCTCTGTGATGGCCACTTCTGACTCTTTATCATCTCTCCAGTAGATGGCATCTCCTGAATCCCACCCCTGCCTCTGTTGGATTTCGAATTTTATGAACAAATGGAGTTATCAGGGATGTCATTGTGAAAGGAATGAACTCATCGTCATCAAGGGGTTAATTCATCGTCCTCAACGGGTTAAATCATTATCATTATGGGATAAGATCATCGTCCGTGAGGGGTTTAACATAATCCCGAGGAATAAATCATCGTCGTCGAGAGGTTAAATCATCCTACATCAGGAATTACGGAATGTTCTTTTTTTACTTATGAACAAAAGCTGAACAAAATCTTCAACGTCACGACAACAAAGAGTTTGTAGGAACAGCTTTGCATCAACACACTCAGGCGAGAAAGTAAAGTAAATAAGTCAATAAACAGGTGAATAGATTTCCATGCAGAGAAATCCTCGACACACAGGGATAAAGGAGAGATAGAAGGGGAAGAAAGAAAGAAGTGAGAGTGGAGAAATGGGAAAGGAAAATGAAAGGAGACGGGGAAAGAGAGAGTGAGAGGTGGGAGAACAGAGAGAGACAGGTAGCAAGAAGAGAGATAGAGAGAGAGAGAGGTATGTCTGGTAAGTTGAAGGAGACATTAGCGTGTACTGTACATTATTAAGGCGAGTGTTATTGTGGTGATTTGGTGTCTGGTGGTCGAGCTGCTGGTGCCTTTCCTTAGTGAAGTTTTTGCGTGTGTCTTTCTCTCTTTATTACTTTGAGTATCTCTCTCCTTCTATGGTTGTTTTTTTCTGTTTGTCTCTACGTTTGTTAGACTGTTTTCTTCTCTATCTCTCTCTCAGCACACACACACACCTCCTCCCACACCTCTTCTGTCACTACACCCCCACATCCTCATTCGGTTTCCATTCTTTGACAGTCATTTCTAATCCAATAGCATCAGTGAGTGGCTGTAGGAAAGACGCTCCTCAAGTACGCATAAATGGATTACATTTAATTTATACCTAAAATTTTCTACAAGAGAATCCCACCGAAGACATTCACTACCTCACAACACATTCTTTATTCTATTCCGAAATAAAAGAAAATGTGATTAACTCAGGCGGGCGGCGCTATGATGTACTTCACTACAGTTTTATTATCTGTAAGAAAAACCCCTTGTTATAGTAAGAAGAGGTGTAATGTGTGAATTTGTGTAGCGATGTGTTCTTTTTTCGTTCTCCTCAACGATGAAGGAGTCGTCTTCTCTGCCTGTCTGTCTGTTTGTGCGTCTGTTCCTACACTATGGATGATATCTTGTGGCTTATGGCGTATATTTTTTTTTTTGGGGGGGGGGGCGATAATATTCTACCTTGTGGATGCCATTCTCTATACACCTGCTATTTTTTCTTTATTTTTTCTTATTTTTTACTCTATTGTTCAAATTGTATTTTTTCCCCAACTGCTAACACATTAAATCTTACCTTTCTGAAATACACCACTTCCTCCATTCCGTATGCATTCAGACTAACATCGATTCTTCTTTTCAGCATTAATTTTTGCTTTTCTCTGACCATACATTCTCCCAAACTCATCACTGATATTTGTGTTGCTTGCTCCGAATCTCCCACTAGCACAGTGTCATCTGTAAACAGAAGATGACTCACCTCCCATTGCCTTCCCATTTCATTATTTACCCAACTTACACCCTCTGTCCATTACTCTAACTTTCCCCTCTCCTACTATCCCGTCCATGAAAGTATTGAGCAACTATGGCGACGTTACAAATCACAGATAAACTCCAAAAGATATAGTACTTCACTTTCCCTGTACACATATGAACTGATTGCATCAAGTTTCCAGATATTTTCAATACCTTCCACATCTCTTTTCTACCTACTATTATTATTATTATTATTATTATTATTATTATTATTATTATTATTATTATTATTATTATTATTATTATTATTATTATTATTATTATTATTATTATTATTATTATTATTATTATTATTATTATTATTATTATTATTATTATTATTATTATTATTATTATCATTATCATTATCATTACTATTATTATTATTATTATTATTATCATTAACACACAAATAGGTGTTGTTTCCTGTTGTTAAATCACAGCCTCGCCTTTGCTGAGTTTCGTAAAATCGGTTCAGTGGTTTTATAGATATTTGTTTCAGACACACACATACACATTAAGGAGGCAACTACAATGCCTCCTTTCTCTCTTGGGACTGAAATACTAACCAGGAAGAAATTTCCCCAGACGCCAAAGGTAATCTGTTAGAGTGAGTTTGATGCTTTCAGAGGAAGACATCTCCTGCTATAAAGCATCATCTGATCTGTTTAGCATGACTGAGACACCATAAATCAAGATTAACTTCATTTTGCACCTAAAAGAGTCTTTTGATCTAGTACAAAAGCTAAGGTGAAATAGTAGGAAAGGACAATATAATTTTTTCAGCTAATTCCACAGGTAATATTTTATGGTCATAGCTCGTAACATAAATCCAGAATTATCATTTGTTTCTGGATATTATCATTAACTTATCAATACTTCACTATAATTTAATTGAGACTTTATTGATTTTTATATATATATTTTTTTTTAACAAGGAACAGAATTATTACTGTGTGGGAAAGGATATTGAGTTCATTACCCGTAAGTTAGTGGTGTTTGTGTATGGTTATATATAGTCAATAATACATATAATGATGTTAAAAAGCTCCTAGAATGAACTACAGTATGTGAGCCGCTGTTAAAACTTTGTCGTAATTCGTAATCGTGATCCTAAGTCTGACGAATGTTTGAAGGAAGGCCATGTGTATCACACCAGATTGGTATTTAAAAAACTTGTATTTTTTTATAACCAGATGACCGACAACTGGGTGAGGTGTCACACTAGGGTGTGTCATAGGAGGGAAGATCAGCTAAAACTAATGGCCCATCACTTTTTTGGTAGATTTTAGTGTATATAAACAGAAAATAATTTCAGTTTCAATATTTTGCAACCTTTTGCTAGGTAAATTTTAGCGTGAAATTTATCGAAAATCTAACGTACAGCTGCATTAGTGCATTACAATTAAATAGTGAACATTGCTTTCTGACTTCGTTCTTTAACAACCCAACTAACAATATTTTTTTCTGTTTCAGATTCTGATGCATTTATAAGTTGATAATATTTGCGATGGCTGCTTGTGTCAGGACGAGGAACAAAAAATCCAGCCATCTCAGTCACTATCTTGGGTCTGGGAGAGAGCTCCTGAAGTCGGAGTTGCCTACATTGAGAGATGCTTTGAGATACGGTGTTTTAATCAGGCAATCAGTGAAAGACCAAAGAACTTACACAAGCAAAGACATTGCCAGTGATATGACCAAAGCTGTCTTGGCACAGTACACTCTGGCTAACGCTCAGTTAAGCCTCCAGTCATAACAAGTCAGAAGAAGATTAGTGAGAGACTGCTAGCCAGTTGGGAAAAAGGCAAGAATATCTCTTTCTTGGAGAGAAAGCTTTGCAGTTAGGACAGCTTTGCCAAGCAACTGGACCAGTTATTTGACATAATTACTTGCAGAGTGCTTGGTGTTCTGTCCTGAGTTTGGATGCGATCGTGACTGTAAATCCGAGGCCCACATCTCCTGTATTTGCAAGCGTGAACTGAAGATTCCTGTGATCGAACTGGCATTTGTCAAAGCACAGAGAGAGAAGACTGGCAGTATAGGGGCTCTCATGATTTCTAGCCAAGATATTCTGGAGTCCAAGAGACAGGAGGCTGCCACAGAGAGACAGAAGAGGAGAAGAGTTGCCGAGAAAAAGAGACTTGGGAAGGCCCAGGGTGAGGTAAAAAAGGCCGATGATTGGAGTCAAGCTGATTCAGAGTTTAATGACTTCCCCCATGGCTGATCCGAGTGCTGACCAGGAGAATGGTGACTTTTTGTCCTAACCCAGAAAATAATGATCCCAAACCTTCCAGGCATAAGATTGGAAATGGGAAAGCTATCCCGAGCATAGCTCTGGCCAGCATGCGACACCACACTGGTCTCAGAGAAACTGCAGAGATAGCAACAGCTGCCCTGGATTGACGGTGGTTGATAACACTGATGATGTTCTGGTGATAGATCATAACAAAAGTAAGGAAGCTCAGGAGAAAACTTGTCAGTAACCCTGAAGAGGAGTTTGATAAGGGGATAAGAAGAAAATAGAATCAATTGTTGTTCTTTGATGGGAGAAGGATGACACTAAAGTGTTCATAAGTTGGAGATTCTGACAAGTTGTTCCCTGCCATGGTGAAGGAGGAACACTACTCCTGCTGCAGTGAACCAGGAGGGAAGTATTTGTGGCATTTCACTCCAGAGAAAGATGACATCAGGAAACCAGCTGAGATAGTGGCAGATAACATTGTGAACTGGCTCAGAGAGAGGAACGTACACCAGACCCTGCAGGCCATTGGAGGGGACAGCACCAACACGAACACAGGGTGGCAAGGGGGGTCATACAGTGGATAGAGCGGAAGATTGGGAGGAAGCTGGTCTGGATTGTTTGTGACCTCCACACCAACGAATTGCCACTCAGACATCTGATCCAGGAGCTGGATGGCAAGACTCTTTCAAACAACAGATGGTCTGGTCCTCTTGGCAAGATGCTGGACTCTGCCACTGAGTTAGAAATAAATCCGAGCTTTGAAAAAATCACAGTTGGCCCTCCACTCGTTGAGCTTGCACATATTGTCATTGACGACCTGAGTACTGACCAGTACTATGGTTACATGATTTGCAGTGCCATCAAAACTGGGGTCATACCTGATAGACTTGCTTACCTGCAGATAGGTCCAGTCTCACATTCTAGGTGGCTCACAACGGCTCTCAGGTTCTGCAGAATTTGGGTCGCTCATCATAAACTGAAGAGAACCAGCTTCACAACCTGCTGAGACTTATTGTCCCAATTCATCGTGAGTGTCTACTTGCCAGAATTGGTTCAACACCAAGGTCAAATCATCGTTCTCCGAAGGTCCGAGGCATGTTCTCTTCCAGCTTGAGCTCCTGAGGAGTCAGCCAAGGAAGGTTGTTCAGATTGTGGAGCAGACTGTGAGGAGATCTTCCTGGTATGCTCATCCCGAGGCAGTTCTGCAGACAATGCTCTGCAGTAAGGATGAGGAGGAGAGAAGAGTGGCAGTCAAAAAGATCTTGGATATGAGACTTATGAGAGGATCTGGGCATGGCGAATCAGTTGGTGACGATTCCTTCCCAGGGTCTGGGAAGACTCCTGAAGTCAATCTAGGTGCCAAGACCCTCACTGATCTCATAGAGTCTGGATAACATCCAGGCGGCAGTGAGCCCCCTCTACCTGCAGCTACCAATGTTCAAATTGAGCTTTCTGGACAACCCATGCATGTCCTGCCTGGCCCTCGCACACCCAGTATAGAGCGTTTATTATTGCAGCAAGTGGCCGAGGCCAGCGGTCACGTCACAGCCAGGGAGAGGAGGAAGGCTACATCGAGCTCAGGTGGTCAGCAGGGGTGATGAGTAAACAAGCAAAAGAAGGCATACTCTATGGTGTGCAGCAACACCGAGTCGTAGTAGTAAAACCGGTTTTTGTATTTGATGATTTTGTTTTCTAAAGGAATATTAAATTTAATAAATGTGTCAAGATCATTCGTTTCACTATTCTGGATCATTTTCATCCTAATAAATTAACCTGATACATTTACTTTACTTTAAATAAGCTATTTAGTGGTGTTGGTAAAAGGGTGGGAATACTGAATTTTCATAAGATTTCAAGTTAAAATTTACCTAGCAAAAAATGAAAACTTTTCAAATCTGAAGATATCACATGATTCTGCACATAGAACTACATCATTAATACCATGGGCCGATTTTTCAAACTCAAAAAAAAAAAATTCGCCTCCGTATGACACACCCTACTACAGTAAAAACCTTTACTACAGCACCAGTACAGTGGTATACATGTTCACTACAACACTAGTACTACATGGTCACGACTACACTACAGTACAAACCTTTACAACAGCACCAGTACAGTAGCACATGGTCACTACAACACTCGTACTAAATGTTCACTAAAACACTGCAGCAAAAACCTTTACTACAGCACCAGTACAGTATACATGTTCACTACAACACTAGTACTGCATGCTCACTACAACACTTGTACTACATGGTCACTACAACACTAGTACTACATGTTCAGTACAACACTAATACTACATGGTCTTTACAGCACAAGAACCACATCCTCACTACATCACTAGAACTATATGCTCACTACAACACTCGTACTATATATTCACTACAACTCTAGAATTACATGTTCACTACAACACTAGAACTACATGCTCACCACAACACGAGTACTACATGTTCACTACAACACTAGTACTAAGGTGGTCACTACAACACTAGTACTACATGTTCACTACAACACTAGTACTAAGGTGGTCACTACAACACTAGTACTACATGGTCACCACAAAGCGAGAGTACAAACCATTTCTACAGCACCAGTACAGTACTACATGTTCACTACAACACTAGTACTACATGGTCACTACTACACTACAGTACAAACCTTTACTACAGCAATAGTACAATATACATGTTTACTACAACACTAGTACTACATGGTCACCACAACACTAGTACTACATGATCACTGCAACACTACAGTAAAAACCTTTACTACAGCACCAGTACAGTATACAGTACATGTTCACTACAACACTAGTACTACAGGGTCACCACAACACTAGTACTACATGTTCTCAACAACACTACAGTACAAACCTTTACTACAGCACCAGTACAGTACTACATGGACACTACAACACTACAGTGCAAACCTTTACTACAGCACCAGTACAGTACTACATGATCACTACAACACTATAGTATAAACCTTTACTACAGCACCAATACAGTACAACATGTTCACTATTACACCAATACTATTTCTTCCTTCTATAATGAGTTACACCATTTGACGTCAACATTCCAACCTGTTTAAGTTTTAGTTGCCGGATCTCAGAGTTAAAGGTGTGTGCAAGTCAACACGCTAATAACGTAACACTTGTTCCCCAAGTGAAAATATGTGTTCTCCAAACTCAAAAATGTGTTATCCCATAATTCTCTCTAATGAGGAGCTTTATGAAATAGCCCAACAAAGTACAATTGGAAAGGAACTCGGGAGGGGAGAAAATGGGATTGTAGAACTAATTGAAGTAGACGATCGACTTGTTTGTTTGAAAAGGTCCAAGGATGGAGTTACATCTTTGTTTCACGAGCAAAACATCCTTATTGGGTTAAACGGTGCTGGCGGCGCCCCGCTGGTTCTCTATCAATGTAAGGATTACTCGGCATACGTAATGACGTTTACACGGGGTGTAGACATGGTAGAGTTTGTCCAACATTGTACACCAGACGAGTTTGTCAGATGTCTTATCGCTCTCTTAAAAAGTCTGGATGAAATTCACCGATCTGGTTATATTCATGGCGATATAAAGCCCGACAACATGTTTGTGGAGGAAAATGAAAATGGGGACATCGAGGTCCATGTGATTGATTTTGGGCTCTCCCTAAAAATTGGGACTCCTCAATTCAAGCATGCAGCCCTTAATCAGTTCTATGCACCAGAGCTCTACCACTCTGGCGGCACAGCTGAAGCGTACACAGATGTTTTCGCAGTTGGCAAGACAATAGAATGGTTTACCGTTAGACGACGGGACTTGCCCTTTGTGGTGAACAAAATTGCCTTTAGTATGTGTAACCCCAAGGCCCACAGTCGTCCTTCACTCGTAGAGGTTTTGGAGAGGTTGACCCTCTATGAAATTTCTTCCATCGAACAGAACGTGAAGGACGACTACAAAGTAAAGAACATGGGTGAGGGCGACTCAACGGGCTCTACCACCACTGTGCCAAGCCGGCGCTGGGGTGTAGTCCGTTGTTGTCTTTACACCCTAATCATACTATTTGTAATTTGTATCACCATGGGCCTCCTTCTCAAATACAAGGATGAAAGTGACTGCATGATGTTCCAAGAAAGGATAAAAGAACACTACGCCAGTTCATTTATGTTGAGACGACTCATAAATGACCGCTTAGAGCGTCTCGGTGTAGGGTTTAAGTTAACCTTGCAAGACCCCCCGACACTTATGTGCCACGCCCCACTACACGGGGCTGTGTCGTGGTTTAGGGGCTGATTAAGGGGACTTTATGTATTGTAAATAAATAATCCAAAGACAACATTACTTTTAATTTCCCATTAATATTGTTACCCTGTATGCCAATAACATTTGTATAATTAAATTCTTCCACATTAAAATTGACGATAACTTAAATTACATTAATTTTTGCAGAACATTGTTTTCACAACAAGAAATATATACTTACCGTGAAATGCTAGAACGGCACATAAACTAACACAATATATGATCGCTGCGCTCGTAAAGACTGGTTTCCCGGTGAAGTAATCTGACCGGCCGGAAATACACGGTTAAGTTGTCATGTCTAATTTGTTATGTGATAAATTCTTAAAAGTTGGTTGGCTTGAAATTTTTAAGATTTGGCGATATGAAAATGTGTGAGTAATAGGTTTGTTTTGTTGGCACAAAATGTTGCTTATTATCCGTCGGTGCGGATAATATATTTAGAGGGGGGGTCATGACAGGGCAATTATGACAAAATATTGATATTATCCCCCTGTTATGGGACATACTTTTCTAGGTGTTATTATAATGTTCCACACCAGTACTACAATGTCACTACAACACTAGTACTACATGTTCACTACAACACTAATACTACATGGTCTTTACAGCACAAGAACCACATCCTCACTACATAAACTAGGACTATATGCTCACTACAACACTTGTACTATATATTCACTACAACTCTAGAATTACATGTTTACTACAACACTAGTAATACATGGTCACTACAACACTAGTACTGTATGGTCACTACAACACTAGTACTATATATTCTCCACAACTCTAGAATTACACGTTCACTACAACACTAGTAAAACATGGTCACTACAACATTAGTACTGTATGGTCACTACAGTACAAACCTTTACTACAGCACCAATACAGTAATACATGCTCACCACAACACGAGTACTACATATTCACTACAACACTACAGTACAAACCATTACTACAGCACCAGTACAGTACTACATGTTCACTACAACACGAGTACTACATGGTCACTACAACACTACAGTACAAACCATTACTACAGCACCAGAACAGTATACATGTTCACTACAACACTAGAACTACATATTCACTACAACACTACAGTAAAAACCTTTACTACAGCACCAGTACAGCATACATGTTCACTACAACACTAGTACTATATGGTCACGACTACACTACAGTACAAACCGTTACTACAGCACCAGTACAGTAGCACATGGTCACTACAACACTAGTACTAAATGTTCACTAAAACACTACAGTAAAACCTTTACTACAGCACAAGTACAGTATACGTGTTCACTACAACACTAGTACTGCATGCTCACTACAACACTTGTACTACATGGTCACTACAACACTAGTACTACATGTTCACTACAACACTACAGTAAAACCTTTACTACAGCACCAGTACAGTATACATGTTCACTACAACACTAGTACTGCATGCTCACTACAACACTTGTACTACATGGTCACTACAACACTAGTACTACATGTTCACTACAACACTGATACTACATGGTCTTTACAGCACAAGAACCACATCCTCACTACATAAACTAGGACTATATGCTCACTACAACACTAGTACTATATATTCACTACAACTCTAGAATTACATGTTTACTACAACACTAGTAATACATGGTCACTACAACACTAGTACTGTATGGTCACTACAACACTAGTACTATATATTCACCACAACTCTAGAATTACATGTTCACTACAACACTAGTAAAACATGGTCACTACAACATTAGTACTGTATGGTCACTACAGTACAAACCTTTACTACAGCACCAATACAGTAATATATGCTCACCACAACACGAGTACTACATATTCACTACAACACTACAGTACAAACCATTACTACAGCACCTGTACAGTACTACATGTTCACTACAACACGAGTACTACATGGTCACTACAACACTACAGTACAAACCATTACTACAGCACCAGAACAGTATACTGTACATGTTCACTACAACACTAAAACTACATATTCACTACAACACTACAGTAAAAACCTTTACTACAGCACCAGTACAGTACTACATGTTCACTACAACACTAGTACTACATGGTCACTACTACACTACAGTACAAACCTTTACTACAGCAATAGTACAATATACATGTTTACTACAACACTAGTACTACATGGTCACCACAACACTAGTACTACATGATCACTGCAACACTACAGTAAAAACCTTTACTACAGCACCAGTACAGTATACAGTACATGTTCACTACAACACTAGTACTACAGGGTCACCACAACACTAGTACTACATGTTCTCAACAACACTACAGTACAAACCTTTACTACAGCACCAGTACAGTACTACATGGACACTACAACACTACAGTGCAAACCTTTACTACAGCACCAGTACAGTACTACATGATCACTACAACACTATAGTATAAACCTTTACTACAGCACCAATACAGTACAACATGTTCACTATTACACCAATACTATTTCTTCCTTCTATAATGAGTTACACCATTTGACGTCAACATTCCAACCTGTTTAAGTTTTAGTTGCCGGATCTCAGAGTTAAAGGTGTGTGCAAGTCAACACGCTAATAACGTAACACTTGTTCCCCAAGTGAAAATATGTGTTCTCCAAACTCAAAAATGTGTTATCCCATAATTATCTCTAATAAGGAGCTTTATGAAATAGCCCAACAAAGTACAATTCGAGAAGGAACTCGGGAGGGGAGAAAATGGGATTGTAGAACTAATTGAAGTAGACGATCGACTTGTTTGTTTGAAAAGGGCCAAGGATGGAGTTACACCTTTGTTTCACGAGCAAAACATCCTTATTGGGTTAAACGGTGCTGGCGGCGCCCCGCTGGTTCTCTATCAATGTAAGGATTACCCGGCATACGTAATGACGTTTACACGGGGTGTAGACATGGTAGAGTTTGTCCAACATTGTACACCAGACGAGTTTGTCAGATGTCTTATCGCTCTCTTTAAAAGTCTGGATGAAATTCACCGATCTGGTTATATTCATGGCGATATAAAGCCCGACAACATGTTTGTGGAGGAAAATGAAAATGGGGACATCGAGGTCCATGTGATTGATTTTGGGCTCTCCCTAAAAATTGGGACTCCTCAATTCAAGCATGCAGCCCTTAATTAGTTCTATGCACCAGAGCTCTACCACTCTGGCGGCACAGCTGAAGCGTACACAGATGTTTTCGCAGTTGGCAAGACAATAGAATGGTTTACCGTTAGACGACGGGACTTGCCCTTTGTGGTGAACAAAATTGCCTTTAGTATGTGTAACCCCAAGGCCCACAGTCGTCCTTCACTCGTAGAGGTTTTGGAGAGGTTGACCCTCTATGAAATTTCTTCCATCGAACAGAACGTGAAGGACGACTACAAAGTAAAGAACATGGGTGAGGGCGACTCAACGGGCTCTACCACCACTGTGCCAAGCCGGCGCTGGGGTGTAGTCCGTTGTTGTCTTTACACCCTAATCATACTATTTGTAATTTGTATCACCATGGGCCTCCTTCTCAAATACAAGGATGAAAGTGACTGCATGATGTTCCAAGAAAGGATAAAAGAACACTACGCCAGTTCATTTATGTTGAGACGACTCATAAATGACCGCTTAGAGCGTCTCGGTGTAGGGTTTAAGTTAACCTTGCAAGACCCCCCGACACTTATGTGCCACGCCCCACTACACGGGGCTGTGTCGTGGTTTAGGGGCTGATTAAGGGGACTTTATGTATTGTAAATAAATAATCCAAAGACAACATTACTTTTAATTTCCCATTAATATTGTTACCCTGTATGCCAATAACATTTGTATAATTAAATTCTTCCACATTAAAATTGACGATAACTTAAATTACATTAATTTTTGCAGAACATTGTTTTCACAACAAGAAATATATACTTACCGTGAAATGCTAGAACGGCACATAAACTAACACAATATACGATCGCTGCGCTCGTAAAGACTGGTTTCCCGGTGAAGTAATCTGACCGGCCGGAAATACACGGTTAAGTTGTCATGTCTAATTTGTTATGTGATAAATTCTTAAAAGTTGGTTGGCTTGAAATTTTTAAGATTTGGCGATATGAAAATGTGTGAGTAATAGGTTTGTTTTGTTGGCACAAAATGTTGCTTATTATCCGTCGGTGCGGATAATATATTTAGAGGGGGGGTCATGACAGGGCAATTATGACAAAATATTGATATTATCCCCCTGTTATGGGACATACTTTTCTAGGTGTTATTATAATGTTCCACACCAGTACTACAATGTCACTACAACACTAGTACTACATGTTCACTACAACACTAATACTACATGGTCTTTACAGCACAAGAACCACATCCTCACTACATAAACTAGGACTATATGCTCACTACAACACTTGTACTATATATTCACTACAACTCTAGAATTACATGTTTACTACAACACTAGTAATACATGGTCACTACAACACTAGTACTGTATGGTCACTACAACACTAGTACTATATATTCTCCACAACTCTAGAATTACACGTTCACTACAACACTAGTAAAACATGGTCACTACAACATTAGTACTGTATGGTCACTACAGTACAAACCTTTACTACAGCACCAATACAGTAATACATGCTCACCACAACACGAGTACTACATATTCACTACAACACTACAGTACAAACCATTACTACAGCACCAGTACAGTACTACATGTTCACTACAACACGAGTACTACATGGTCACTACAACACTACAGTACAAACCATTACTACAGCACCAGAACAGTATACATGTTCACTACAACACTAGAACTACATATTCACTACAACACTACAGTAAAAACCTTTACTACAGCACCAGTACAGCATACATGTTCACTACAACACTAGTACTATATGGTCACGACTACACTACAGTACAAACCGTTACTACAGCACCAGTACAGTAGCACATGGTCACTACAACACTAGTACTAAATGTTCACTAAAACACTACAGTAAAACCTTTACTACAGCACAAGTACAGTATACGTGTTCACTACAACACTAGTACTGCATGCTCACTACAACACTTGTACTACATGGTCACTACAACACTAGTACTACATGTTCACTACAACACTGATACTACATGGTCTTTACAGCACAAGAACCACATCCTCACTACATCACTAGAACTATATGCTCACTACAACACTAGTACTATATATTCACTACAACTCTAGAATTACATGTTTACTACAACACTAGAACTACATGGTCACTACAACACTGATACTACATGGTCTTTACAGCACAAGAACCACACCCTCACTACATCACTAGAACTATATGCTCACTACAACACTAGTACTATATACTCACTACAACTCTAGAATTACATGTTTACTACAACACTAGTAATACATGGTCACTACAACACTAGTACTGTATGGTCACTACAACACTAGTACTATATATTCACCACAACTCTAGAATTACATGTTCACTACAACACTAGTAAAACATGGTCACTACAACATTAGTACTGTATGGTCACTACAGTACAAACCTTTACTACAGCACCAATACAGTAATATATGCTCACCACAACACGAGTACTACATATTCACTACAACACTACAGTACAAACCATTACTACAGCACCTGTACAGTACTACATGTTCACTACAACACGAGTACTACATGGTCACTACAACACTACAGTACAAACCATTACTACAGCACCAGAACAGTATACTGTACATGTTCACTACAACACTAGAACTACATATTCACTACAACACTACAGTAAAAACCTTTACTACAGCACCAGTACAGTACTACATGTTCACTACAACACTAGTACTACATGGTCACTACTACACTACAGTACAAACCTTTACTACAGCAATAGTACAATATACATGTTTACTACAACACTAGTACTACATGGTCACCACAACACTAGTACTACATGATCACTGCAACACTACAGTAAAAACCTTTACTACAGCACCAGTACAGTATACAGTACATGTTCACTACAACACTAGTACTACAGGGTCACCACAACACTAGTACTACATGTTCTCAACAACACTACAGTACAAACCTTTACTACAGCACCAGTACAGTACTACATGGACACTACAACACTACAGTGCAAACCTTTACTACAGCACCAGTACAGTACTACATGATCACTACAACACTATAGTATAAACCTTTACTACAGCACCAATACAGTACAACATGTTCACTATTACACCAATACTATTTCTTCCTTCTATAATGAGTTACACCATTTGACGTCAACATTCCAACCTGTTTAAGTTTTAGTTGCCGGATCTCAGAGTTAAAGGTGTGTGCAAGTCAACACGCTAATAACGTAACACTTGTTCCCCAAGTGAAAATATGTGTTCTCCAAACTCAAAAATGTGTTATCCCATAATTCTCTCTAATGAGGAGCTTTATGAAATAGCCCAACAAAGTACAATTGGAAAGGAACTCGGGAGGGGAGAAAATGGGATTGTAGAACTAATTGAAGTAGACGATCGACTTGTTTGTTTGAAAAGGTCCAAGGATGGAGTTACATCTTTGTTTCACGAGCAAAACATCCTTATTGGGTTAAACGGTGCTGGCGGCGCCCCGCTGGTTCTCTATCAATGTAAGGATTACTCGGCATACGTAATGACGTTTACACGGGGTGTAGACATGGTAGAGTTTGTCCAACATTGTACACCAGACGAGTTTGTCAGATGTCTTATCGCTCTCTTAAAAAGTCTGGATGAAATTCACCGATCTGGTTATATTCATGGCGATATAAAGCCCGACAACATGTTTGTGGAGGAAAATGAAAATGGGGACATCGAGGTCCATGTGATTGATTTTGGGCTCTCCCTAAAAATTGGGACTCCTCAATTCAAGCATGCAGCCCTTAATTAGTTCTATGCACCAGAGCTCTACCACTCTGGCGGCACAGCTGAAGCGTACACAGATGTTTTCGCAGTTGGCAAGACAATAGAATGGTTTACCGTTAGACGACGGGACTTGCCCTTTGTGGTGAACAAAATTGCCTTTAGTATGTGTAACCCCAAGGCCCACAGTCGTCCTTCACTCGTAGAGGTTTTGGAGAGGTTGACCCTCTATGAAATTTCTTCCATCGAACAGAACGTGAAGGACGACTACAAAGTAAAGAACATGGGTGAGGGCGACTCAACGGGCTCTACCACCACTGTGCCAAGCCGGCGCTGGGGTGTAGTCCGTTGTTGTCTTTACACCCTAATCATACTATTTGTAATTTGTATCACCATGGGCCTCCTTCTCAAATACAAGGATGAAAGTGACTGCATGATGTTCCAAGAAAGGATAAAAGAACACTACGCCAGTTCATTTATGTTGAGACGACTCATAAATGACCGCTTAGAGCGTCTCGGTGTAGGGTTTAAGTTAACCTTGCAAGACCCCCCGACACTTATGTGCCACGCCCCACTACACGGGGCTGTGTCGTGGTTTAGGGGCTGATTAAGGGGACTTTATGTATTGTAAATAAATAATCCAAAGACAACATTACTTTTAATTTCCCATTAATATTGTTACCCTGTATGCCAATAACATTTGTATAATTAAATTCTTCCACATTAAAATTGACGATAACTTAAATTACATTAATTTTTGCAGAACATTGTTTTCACAAGTAACATTATGAACAAGCTACTTTTTAATTTCTCATTTGTCAGAAGTGATGACGTGTATTCGTATAATCATGTGAAGGTGTGGTTAAGCTACCTGGGTGGTGGTGGTGGCGGTGGCGGTGGCGGTGGCGGTGGCGGTGGCGGTGGCGGCGACGGCGGCGGCGGCGGCGGCGGCGACGGCGGCGGCGACGGCGGCGGCGGCGGCGGCGGGGGCGGCGGCGGCGGCGGCGGCGGCGGGGTCGGCGGCGGCGGCGGCGGCGGCGGCGGCGGCGGCGGCGGTGACAACAACATAAGAAAGTGGGATACTGCAGGAGGCCGACTGGTCCATACAGGGCAGATCCCTTTCACACCCATCCCAGCACTTCCATGTGCCTATCCAACTTCGTCTTGAAGCTCCCTAGCGTCCCCGATCCTACTATAGCACTCGGTAGCCTATTCCACATATCCACAACTCTATTACCAAACCAGTGCTTGCCTATATCCTTTCTGAATCGGAATTTATCTAATTTAAAGCCATTTGTTCTAGTTATTTCGTTATTACTGAGCTTCAGAACATCTTCCATTTTACCCTTGTTAATCCCACTTACCCACTTGAACACCTCTATCATATCTCCCCTAACTCTACGCCTCTCTAATGAATGCAAGCCTAAGCTTTTCAGTCTTTCTTCATATGGAAGGTTTCTAATATTATGGATCATTTTTGTCATTCTTCTTTGTACTCTCTCCAAAGAATCTATGTCCATTCTATAATAAGGACACCAGAACTGAACCGCATAATCCATGTGTGGCCTCACTAATGCTAGGTAAAGTTTCAAGATAACGTCAGCAGTTCTGTTACTCACACTCCTAGATATGAACCCAAGAATCCTGTTTGCCTTGTTGCGAACGCTAATACATTGTTTTCTAGGTTTCAAGTCGTTGCTAACAAATACACCTAGATCTTTTTCACAATCTGAGTTTTCTATTTCCGTGTTACCTAGTTTATACTTAACGTTTGTATTCGTCTTCCCTATCTGTAGTACCTTGCATTTATCAGTATTAAAATTCATTTGCCAGTCTACTGACCACTCATGTAAGGTATCTAGATCTCTTTGAAGGTGTTCAAAGTCACTGTCTGAATTTATCACTCTCCCCATTTTGGTATCATCCGCAAATTTACTAATCCTACTAGTTATACCTAAATCAAGATCATTAATGAATATAACAAACAGCAGAGGGCCTAATACAGATCCCTGGGGAACTCCGCTTTTGACCGCACCCCAGTCTGACTTAAATTCATTTATGCTGACTCTTTGTTTCCTACCAGCTAACCATGACCTAATCCATTTTAATAATGATCCACCTATTCCATGTGCTTCTACCTTCCTTATCAATCTCTCATGAGGGACTCTATCGAATGCTTTACTGAAATCTAAATAAATTATATCATATGACTTATCATTATCTACTGCTTCATATACTTCTGAGAAAAAGCTAAGCAAATTTGTGAGACAAGAACGTCCCTGGGTGAACCCGTGCTGAGAAGAATGAATTAAGTTGAATGTTTCAAGGTGGCTTCTGATTTTTGTAGCAATAATTGACTCTAACTTGCCTATGATTGACGTGAGACTAATCGGACGGTAATTTGATGCAATTGATTTATCACCTTTTTGAAAATCGGAACTACATTTGCAAGTTTCCAAGCTTCTGGCACTAGGCCCGATTCTAATGACTTATTAAATAAAACTGCTAATGGATTACTCAACTCATCTCTACATTCTTTTAATATTCTAGCATATACCTCGTCTGGACCAGGCGATTTATGAGGCTTCAGTTTGTTAATTTCTTTAAGCACATCGTTACTAGTAATATTGATATTCATCAACATATTTTCTATACTGTCGTTATATACCTTATGAACTTCTGGTAACTGTGCTAGGTTTTCATTTGTGAATACGGAGCAAAAATGACTATTTAACGTACTACACATTTCTAACTCATCATCAGTCATTTCTCCTGTCGTAGTTTTAAGGGGACCTATTGTATCTCTAACCTTTGATTTATACAGTTGATAAAAAGCTTTGGGGTTATTTTTTGATTCGTTTGCTACCTTGATTTCATAATTTCTCTTTGCTTTCCTAATTTCTGTTTTTACCTGTCTTGTTAGGTTCTGATAGTAACCAAGTAAGTGATTTTCGCTTTTCTTAACTTTTCTATATACTCCTTTCTTTTTCCCTAGAAGATCTAAGAGTCTATTATTCATCCATTTTGGTTGGTTCCGTATCGATCTGAATTTTCTTTTAGGGATGTGTTTATTTTGAGCATTATTGATTGTCGCAATAAATTGTTCATAAGTAGCTGCTAAATTAAATTCGGGGTTCTCCCATCCTAAGT
Organism: Homarus americanus; assembly: GCF_018991925.1. Lineage (NCBI taxonomy): Eukaryota > Metazoa > Arthropoda > Malacostraca > Decapoda > Nephropidae > Homarus > Homarus americanus. The sequence continues at coordinate 25,529 of NW_024712400.1, forward strand.
TGACAGTTTCCAGAGGTGTGGGGGGGATTAATCTTTTGACCATAGGGTCATCCCTTAGGTCTCTCCTTAAGCTACCATAATTAGCCTTCCTAATCCGGGATCAAGGCCGAATTTTCCTTCTTCCTGCCATTCCATATTATGTTAAAATATATGGCTTTATGATCACTGTTTCCTAGTTCGTCTCCAATCCCAACATCTTTTACTAGATTTTCATTATAACTGAGAACTAAATCGAGGATATTATTTCCTCTAGTGGGCGAGTTTATGAATTGATATAAAAAACTATCTTGTACTACTTCTAGAAAATCTTCAGATTCATTATCGCTAAGTTGATTTTTCCAATCTAAGCCTGAAAAGTTGAAATCGCCTAGAATACATACATTGTTTCTATCAGATGCCTTCTTTATTTCCTCCCATAGCAATTTACCATCGTTCCTACTCAAATTAGGTGGTCTATATATAGCACCAATGACTACGGACTCATTGTCCTCACCAATCTCTACCCAAATACTTTCATTGTCGCTATTTGTTTTAATGTTTGATTTATTGCAGCTTTTTAATGACACCCTGATATACACTGCTACACCGCCCCCTCTCCTTCCTACTCTGTCAAATTTAAATAGGTTATATCTTGGAATATGAAATTCTGCTAAAAAATGTTTGCTGTTTGAATTTATCCATGTTTCCGTTATTGCAATTATATCTATGTTCTCTTTACTAACAATGGCTCTGAGCTGGTCCATTTTGTTACACAAGCTTCTACTATTAGTATAATAAACACTCAATATATTTCTTTCGTTTCTATCTGTTTTACATTTATTACTTTGATGTTTTGTTATTATGACTAACTTATATTTTCAGCATTATCTACTTCTGTTTCACTACTTCCCAGGACCTGCTTGTTTTTTTGACTCATTTTCCCCGACCCCTCTCTACTGGCGAAACCCCCCCTTCGGGTAACCAATTTCATGCTCAGGGATGCGGAGCAACGTCTTTACCCCCTCACAGAACAAAGTACTCCCGTCGCGACGGTACAGGTAGTCGTTGCCATAAAAATCGTTGCCCGATGCATCAGCCAGATGCTAACCATTGTTTTGCACAATGTTTTTTCCAGTCGGCAATTAATAGCAATTGCCTGGACAGCCATTCACGATAACCCCTCTTCTGGAGCAAGACACCACATACTATCGGGATCCCTCCCCTATCTCTAATCTTCCCCAGCGCCTCCCTATACCTCTTGAAAAGTTCCTCACTTCTAACCTTACCTATGTCGTTTCCTCCCACACTAAGACACACTACTGGATTGGTACCCTCCCCTGACAAAACTCTGTCTAACCTCTCGGCTACATGCCCTATCCCAGCCCCAGGAAAACATACCCTAGTCCTACGTTTCCTATCTCTCGCACAAAAAGCCCTATCCATAAACCTCACCTGGCTGTCACCAACTACCACAAACTTACCTGTGGGCAGGGTTTGTACATCTGCCCTTTCCTCTCCTTGATCCATACCGTCCTGCCTCTTCTCTTCCTCTCCAGCTTCCTGCAGCACCTGGTAAGGGTTACTGCACTCCACACCCTGGTCAGCTTTCCTAAGCCTGACCCTAGTCCCCTTGGAGACAACCACTCTCCACGCCTGCTCATCCTTCGCAGGTGTCCTGCTAGGCAGGACACCTACCTGAAGGAGTTCCGTCCTGAGGGCTTCATTTTCCCCCTTTAGAGTGTCAACCTCACTCCTCAACTGCCCCAGCTGCCTTAACAGCGTGGCAAGGAGGTCGTCCTTACCCACACTCCCCTCCTCTTCCCCCACGGCACAACGATCCAAAGCGGCCATTTTCCTTGGTCTCTAGCGGGAGTCTGTAATAGGCTGGTTGGCCTGTGCATGGCAGCTCCTGTCGAGAGTTACTACCGCTCTCTATCACCCATGAATCTATCTAGCCTCCTTTTGAAACTTTCCAGAGTTCCCGCACTTACTACAAAGTTGCTAAGCTTGTTCCACTCGTCCACCACCCTATTTGTGAACCAGTTCCTTCCTATCTCCCTCCTAAACCTAAACTTATCTAACTTGAATCCGTTGCTCCGAGTCCTATCCTGCTCGGATTTTATAAGAACTTTATCTATATCCCCTTTATATATATATTCGCTAGTTTATACAATGGTGAACTATGTTAATATGCCCTTCATTGTGAACCAATAAGTATTATTAAATTTAATTAATTTCAAAGTAATTATTGTAGGTGTTACATTCAATGTCACTCGGTGGTGGTGATGTGTGGCCGTGGTGTTGTTATGATCAATACTTTGGGGAGAATGACAGACTTCGTCACACACACTACGTGTAAACTACTTGTGAATCTGTGTTATGATTTTGTCCTCTAAAACCTGGTATTGATCACGGCTATTGACTTCATCCTTGTTTCACTTTAATTGTTTTGGTTCAGACAATAAATCCATTAAGAGCGGCTGTTGGTTTCATTAATTAGAGAAGGTCAGGTTATCCCACCTGGCGGGGAATTCCTTCATCTGTTCTCTATAAATTGATGAAAGTCATTTATCACTCCTAATTTCCCCAGAGACCAACAACCTGCAGAAAATGAATATAATTATAGCTTTTGTTTTTTATATTTTTCACCCGTGAGAATTAGTGCTACTGACCTGGTGATACCCTGAGGCTAGAGTGTTGACGTCGGTGTTTATAAACGAATCATACTTGACCTTTCCCACCAATTATTATATACTAATAAGTATAATGTTCAAACATTTCCAATCCATAAGTTGTCGCTTTTTTTTAATCTAAATACGGAAAAAGAGTGTACTTAAAATATATTGTTTTTAATTTGAGCTGTCTCCCCCCCCCTCCCCCACACACATACACATACACCAGGTATCATCATCATACAGAAACAAAATATGTATATAACTCGGTATGACAACTGCTTAATCTCGGGTTGAGAAAACGTTAACTGTGATTGTTATTGGAAATTCGATTGTAAACTGAACCTTCTGTTTCTTATGCGAGTCTTGGTGGAAATGTTGCCTCTCTCTCTCTCTCTAGTATAACAGTAGTATATAGCCAGGCACTAAGGCTCCCGTGTTTGTTGTGTTAAAAAAATTAAACGGTTGCAGTGACTTGTGACCCTCATAGCCTCTCCTGAACAACAATAAACGTTCTCCTTTTACTGCAACACAACTACAGTTATTGTAGACATTTGAGGATAAATATATACACTATCAATTTCAGTTTCCTTCAGGATGATTTACGTTTAGTTACATATATTAGTAAACTTAAAGTATTTATATAAAGGCAATATATTTGATCTTTTAAAATAGTAAAGCTCAAAGTATATTGACGATAAATTGATCTTCTTTTGTGATAATTCAATTCCAAGTATTTATATAACTAATCCAATCTTCCTATAATTTTATTTTAGCCACATATATATATATATATATATATATATATATATATATATATATATATATATATATATATATATATATATATATATATATATATATATATAAGTAAACAAAGTGTATATCTACAAACAACTATAAGATGGTCTTAGATAATTCTTTTTTAGTCTCACATTTCAGTAAACTCATAAACAGTAAACTGAGAATCTTTAAACACACTCCCGCTGCACTATTTCTCGGCCACACGTAAACAAAGCAGTCCGTATTATAGAGAACTGGACACTATGTTACATAAAGTGTTTCTCCTTGGTGGTGAGGTGTATCTTCAACACTCAGATGGCTTAGATTTTTCTCAGTGATGCCCTTGAAAGGAGGAGAAACTACCGTGAGTTAAGTTCAAGTGTGAGGGACCAGCGTTGTGGTGGTGTGGAAGCTAGGATGGTCAGTGTTATGGGGTGGTGTGGTACCTAGAATGGTCAACGTTATGGTGGTGTGGTAGCTAGGATGGTCAGCATTGTGGTGGTGTGGTGGAGGAGGTAGCTCTCTCTCTCTCTCTCTCTCTCTCTCTCTCTCTCTCTCAAAAGCAATATCAAGCAAGAGTTAACCATAATTCTTCAGTACCTCCGATGTGTCCCAGATTCCCCCGATAACTTATGTAAAGCTCACAGCACAATCTTACAAAGTGATGGTTTTTCTTACCAATATAATTCACGACTAACCAAAAGCAAATTTGGATATCTGGAAAGAGAGAGAAAGAGACAGAGAGAAAGGAAGGAGAGAAAAAGAATAAGATTAGGTAAGGCTCAAGGGAATTTGTCTGCAGTTCGATGGTTCTTCTCATATTTCTGGAGAGAGAGAGAGAGAGAGAGAGAGAGGTGTTTGGTAATAACAGTAAATGACCTTTCAACTTTTACGACCCACGACCATAATACGACCCACAACCCACGACCATAACCCACATCATAAAGGTATAGATTAAGACTGGAGACTACGAGGACAATGTACAGATGAACTTATTGATATAAGTGAAGAGCTACGTCAAGGTGTGTGTGTGTCATCATCATCATCATCGTCGTCGTTATTATTATTATGATTATTATTGTTGTTGTTGTAGTTACTATTATTGTCATTACCATTATCATTATTATTAATATTATTATTATTATCATTATTGTTATTATAATTATCATTAGTAGCAGTATTATACCATACCCGTTATAATAAATGTTAACTGTATTAGATGTAAAAAAAATAATAATATGAACATTGTTAAACTCTATTTGCAGATTAGTTAATAATAATAACGTAAACTCATTTTGGTGGTGTCAGCTGCACATTTTCATTATATAAGAACACCAGTCATATGGTTATGGTTCTTGCATCTTAAATATCAACATTAAACAACACATTTTTTTCCGGAAATATCACTGTGCTGGCGTGCCTTTATGACTAACACCGGGATACTGTTGTAATGAAAGTGTGGCAGGTGTTGTGTAGTGGTGGTGTTGAGTGGTGGTGGTGGTGTGTGGTGATAGGTGCTGAGTTAGGTGTGGTGGTGGTGGTGAGATAGGTGTTGTGTGGTGGGATGATCCTCACCTGTAATCTTCCTCCACCAACAACTCACAACTCTCACTACCTGTTCTCGTGAGTTTTATCTCCGAATAATTTACAACTTTATCCAATTGGTTTATCTAAATTTGTGTGAAAAATTTAACACATTACAGGAATTACCGAGAAAAAGGGAAATATCAGAGATTTACTTGGAATTAGTCGCTAATCCTCCCAACAACACAAAAAAATTACAGGGATTTTTTTTCTATTTCTGGCCGGGATTAATCAACCTAATCCTCGCCTTTTCTGCTCGGGTGGATTTTTTTCGCGAAAGAGGATTTTTTTTAAGTGCATTGTATCGTCCGCAGTGATAAAAATTTGGCTACCTGTGTTAATTCTAAATGCTACAGTTAACATTATATTACACAGTGTGTTAGGTTAGGTTAGGTTCTATCTAATCTGACCAGCCGGATACACAGCTCGAACAAACTAAAGCAAATAACACTTTATAAACACTACAATACCACCACAAGTAAACACTACAATACCACCATAAGTAAACAATACAATATCACCATAAGTAAACACTACAATACCACCATAAGTAAACACTACAATACCACCACAAGCAAACACTACAATACCACCACAAGTAAACACCACAATACCACCATAAGTAAACACTACAATACCACCACAAGCAAACACTACAATACCACCATAAGTAAACACTACAATACCACCATAAGTAAACACTACAATACCACCACAAGTAAACACCACAATACCACCATAAGTAAACACTACAATACCACCATAAGTAAACACTACAATACCACCACAAGCAAACACTACAATACCACCATAAGTAAACACTACAATACCACCATAAGTAAACACTACAATGCCGCATTAAACACTGCTGCAAGTGAAGCTCTGCAATGCCATCAAGTAAACTTACCGTGCCGCCATGAAGTAAACGCAATGCCGTAAGTGGTACTGCAATGCCTGCAAGCAAACTTACTGTAGTACACCATAAGTAAACACTACAATACCACCACAAGCAAACACTACAATACCACCACAAGTAAACTCTACAATACCACCATAAGTAAACACTACAATACCACCACAAGTAAACACTACAATACCACCATAAGCAAACACTATAATACCACCATAAGTAAACACTACAATACCACCATAAGTAAACACTACAATACCACCATAAGCAAACACTACAATACCACCATAAGTAAACACTACAATACCACCATATGTAAACACTACAATACCACCATAAGTAAACACTACAATACCACCACAAGTAAACACCACAATACCACCATAAGTAAACACTACAATACCACCATAAGTAAACACTACCCAATGCCATAAGTGACACTACAGTTCACCCATGTAAACACTTTAATGCCTGCAAGTGAAGCACCACCAATGCCATAAGTAAACACTACAATACCACCACAAGCAAACACAACAATACCACCATAAGTAAACACTACAATACCACCATAAGTAAACACTACAATTCCACCATATGTAAACACTACAATACCACCACAAGCAAACACAACAATACCACCATAAGTAAACACTACAATACCACCATAAGTAAACACTACAATTCCACCATATGTAAACACTACAATACCACCACAAGTAAACATAATGCCTACAAGTAAGCACACAATGCCACAAGTAAACTCTGCAATACCATAGTGAGCTGCTACAATGCCACCATAAGTGACGCTTTGTGCACCATAGTAAACACTACAATACCACCATAAGTAAACAATAAAATACCACCATAAGTAAACACTACAATACTACCATAAGTGGCGCTGATACCACCATGTTAACCACTACAATGCCGCCATAGTAAACGCTACCGTACCACCGCTAAATGAGCACTGCAATGCCATAAGTAAACGCTGCAATGCTACCCACCACAAGTAAACACTACAATACTACCATAAGTAAACACTACAATACCACCATAAACACTACAATACCACCATAAGTAAACACTACAATACCACCATAAGTAAACACTACAATACCACCAAAAGTAAACACTACAATACCACCATAAGTAAACACTACAATACCACCATAAACACTACAATACCACCATAAACACTACAATACCACCATAAACACTACAATACCACCATAAGTTAACACTACAATACCACCATAAGTAAACACTACAATACCACCATAAGTAAACACTACAATACCACCATAAATAACAGTAATGGTGTACCACCTTCTCACACCTGCACTGATTTACTATTATTTCTTATAGCCTTTCATGTTTTTGATCTCTTTGCCTTTAAGTTTACCTGTGAGAGTCGTGGCCTCTCCTTTACGCCTCCCAGAGGACCAATACACCAGCTCTCGTGCGTTAGACCCCGGGGCAACTAGTCCTCCCTCGCCTCTTATTATAATTAGCTCCTTCAACCCATTGCTGGATATTGTTTCCTCTTTATGATCTTGGTAAAATAAAAACAAGCCATTATTAAAGACAAATTATTAATGCTTTTATGAAGGTTAATTGTCTTACGTGATAAAAGATAAGTTGTTGATGTCATTTAGGTTGGCCGGTGTCTGGTGAGGGAGGTTAGATTTTTTTTAATTATCTGGAAAATATATGACGCAAATAACTTGATCCAGTAAAAGTCGAGAAGAAAATGACGGAAAAGTTAATTAAATTCCACACGATAATCGTAACTTGATTAAATAAGCATCTGGGTGAAAATTACTGAAGGGTTAATTAAATTTAAATGGTAAGCTTCAAGGATGTTAAATGGACATTGTTGCTGATGGAAACTGATCACTTATCTCACTAGGAATCGAGGAGTCCTGGACAATGGTTAAGCAAATATACATGATAATTAACGTACCATTAGTGATGACTTATGACAATACAAACTCATGCATCATTTATATTACCTTCAATTGGGGTAATTAAGCTAATGTCAACATAATGTGTAGAGGGACTGTGAAATTACCGTTAAATGTTATTGTGTTTTGTGGTAATTGTGAGTTAAAACAAACAATAAATCTGACAAATTACACAGTCTGGTGGTTGTCGCTCTTGCTTTCCTATGGTATAAAATACAACATTAACTCATTAATTAAAGCAACATATATCATTATGTGATAACTTTCCTTGATGTATGGCTCTCTGGCGTCAGTGTGTGTCGTGTCCTTTCTTCAGCGGTATATAAACATCCCTGGAGACCCCCCCCAAGTCACCTCATACAAAGTGAAGATAACGAGATGATCACCGGGAAGAAAATAATAAGAAGAACAGCAATAAAAATGACACGTAGTAATTAGGAGAAAGACAAATAAAAGAGGAATATAAACAAGGAACTTCTCGTGCAGGTTAAACACTCACAAGAAAAAGTTGTATCATTATCATCAGAAACGTGTTTGAGCTCTTTACCACTACCAACTGTGAGAGAGAGAGATTTAAAACCATATCTCACTGTAAGGCGCCACAAAAGCCAAATAAGCACACAAAAGGAGGTTGATGAAACAGTCCAGACATGCTGACAGATCCCTATAGATCCATACCAATTAAGACTGTCAACCTAACCTAAAGTAAACTAAACTATCATAACTTAACCTAATTTTAAGACATTTATCACCAATATAGAACAAGAAAACCGTCATGATAATATATATGGCAGTGTACTCGTCCAGTTCCTCATAAAATACCACGATAGATACAACAGCCAACAGCAGCAGTTATCACCACAAACACCAGCATCAACAATAACAACAAAACTATCAATAACCGCATCAACAACACTAAAATAATAATGGTTGCTCTTCGTGTTACCGAGGATGGCCGACCCAAGGACCAACTAGGCGTGAATCTGTTAAAGGTGTAGAAGCTGTCGCCAACACAACAACCACACCCTGAGTTAACGAGCTGCATGATTCAGTGTCAAGGAATAGTCCAAGAAGACCGGACAATTCGCCAACTGCACTGGCTCACCATTACCCTGGAACACGATCCACAAATCGATTAACATCCAGGTTCCCAATTACTGCTGGGTAGACAGGGGCAAATGGCTTAAAGACACTTGCCCATAATTTCACCCTGCCCGGGGATCGAACCCGGCTACGCTCGCTTACCAGACGAGCATGCTGACCATTATTACACCACAGTAACAGCGGCAACAGTAACAATATTAACAGCAGTAACAGTAACAGCAGCAACCATAAGCATGATGGTGGGGGACTTACCAGGTGCGTCACACAGATCCTACCTGAGATCTATTACTGACCCAGGTAGCTGTCCCAAGGTCTGAGGTGAGGGCTGAGAGGGAGGAGTGAGAGTTAGGGTGAGGGAGAGGGCCGAGGATAAAAGTTGAGAGGGAGGGATGAGAGTTAGGGTGAGGGAGAGGGCCGAGGATAAAAGTTGAGAGGGAGGGGTGAGAGTTAGGGTGAGAGGAGCGGGGTGAAGGGTGAGGATGAGGGCTAAGGGTGAGAGCTGAAGGACAGAGCCGAGGTCAAGAAAAAAAGAAAAAATACTCGTTCTAGGTTAATAACTTCTTTGACCACGTCTCTCTCTCACCCTCTCTCTCAAGCCGTCTTTGTTCACTCTGGTTCATTTCAGATAATGACCTCAGCCGTTCCCACAACTACCCAAGCCTCACCTTGACCCGAGTTACCCTTTGACCCCAGAAGTCCCTGAGCCCCGACACCCCCCCCCTCCCCCGTTACGCTGACCAGACCTACCCCCTAATCCTTGGTCTCTCGGGTCATCCTAACTTGGTCAATTTCGGCAGCAGTCGTGAACTCTCGAGTAACTCAGAGTTTAAGTGAGAATCTCATTTAACTTCTGCCTCGATCTTCATCAACAGGTCCCCACACACGCGACCAAACACACACCACGCTTATGTTGTAATCCTTACTGTATTTCCAGTTAATTCCGTTTTACAACATTTTTATCATTATATTCCCCTAAGGAAACATCACTGGCGTACTAACAGATTTAAGACGAACTGTATTAACACGGCAAACAGTATTAAAACATTACGATGTGATGACCTTCATGATGTCACGTGACTGCTGCCGCCAACCACTAAATTAGTAAATAAATCTGCCATAAACCGACGTAAGAGGCAATAAACCTATTCCATGCAGAGAGGAATGTGTTTTATGTCTTAAATTCAACCCATAAAGTCATAAACCAAACATTAAAGAGAAATAATTTATATACCTAATTTCTCTCTTCGTTTGTTATTGTTCCTTAATATTATTGTCATCATTATAATAAGCCAATCAACTTCAAAGTCGCCATTAGTAATGTTCTGATATAGTCTGGCTTCAGGTAGTACTAGTCAACATATACTGAGACAAGAGTCACCATGGTTGTAGGTCACCTGAGAGTATTACACATGGGATGGTTTTGGTGATTCTTACTCAGTGTGGCAGCCAAGGTGTTGTACTATAAGAGTCACTGGTTCCCTCACACAGGCCGTCCCAAACTGAACCACCCAAACCCTCACCTCCTTGTCTACCAGAGACTTGGTATACTGAACTCTATTTCCTATAAGATCCATTCTAAGCTTTATTCACACTCTACCTGCAACTTTACCACAGATCTATTTACTCTTGATTAAACCATTTCACAAACAGGGAGGTACTACCATCTGGGAAGATATTGGAAGCATAATGTGTTGTCTAATGGTAGACCCTGCTGCCATATGGCATCACAAAAATTGTGACCAAGTCCCAGGTTGCTGATCTGACTTTCTGCCTCATTTACACACAATTGCAGGGTCTTAATTGTTACTCTTACTATTAACAACACAACATACATATATCATTTCTCACTATTGATATTTTAATTTTTTTGTTTTTGAATTTATTCATGGCTCTTTATTATTACAGGGGGTATTATTATTATTATTATTATTATTATATAATTTTTATAGACTTTTATTATTACTGTATGTGTATTTTCTTTTATTATAATTTTTTTTTTAAATATTGTTATTATTATTACTTATTATTATTATTATTATTATTATTATTATTATTATTATTATTATTATTTTCTTTTATTATAATTGTTATTTATTAAATATATTTATATTAATTTTATTACTATTATTATTATTAATACCATTATCATCATCATTGGCATAATTATTATTATTATTATTATTGTTTTATTATATTTTCGCCCCCCGGGCCTTGATGTGGGTCATTAAAAATGACCCGTGCCCGGGTGGGCTAATGCCCTTAAAGAAAGAATCCTTAAAGAAACTTCATATAGGATTTTTTTTTATTCTGTATCTCTATAAATAAACCTGAATCGCCTCCCTGGATCAACCTGTCTGGCTTGAGGATAATTGAACTCATACAGGCTTCCAACACACACTGCAAACCTCAACAAAAGCGAGAGAGCTATTACATATAAGTCATCACCTGTTTAAATGTAAGGTATAAACCTATCTCTTGTTACAGAATTATGCATATTAGTCATCTTTCTTATCCTGGATATACACGATAATGCTTCTATAAACTCTCTTGGTCATAAACATACATACACATTACATATCTATACATTCATACACACTCAAACATACATACACATTACATATCTATACATTCATACACACTCAAACATATATACACATTACATATCTATACATTCATACACACTCAAACCTATTTACACATTACATATCTATACATTCATACACACTCAAACCTATTTACACATTACATATCTATACATTCATACACACTCAAACCTATTTACACATTACATATCTATACTTTCATACACACTCAAACCTATTTACACATTACATATCTATACAATTATACACTATTCAATGTCCACATTCTACATTTATACACACACTATACATTCATACACCCAAACACATATACTTTAACCCCCACGAGGAAATACCCCTCACCAAGACACACAATACACTTCCTCGCTCAATACACAAGATTCTTCCATATCCCCGCCTAGGAAGCCTCGGCTCAGGAAGTCGTTTCGTGAAAAAATATAAACAGAACCACAAGAAAAACGAGATCCTCTACCCACTAGCCGAGGAGCCTTTATTTTCTTATTGCTATTATTCATACAAGGAAAATATGTGGAAATAATGGTACGTGTGTGTGTGTGTGTGTGTGTGTGTTGTTCAACTCTCACCCTCGGTACCTGAAACCTATACAATATACAATTCAGGAAACGACGATATTTTTCTGAGAGGTTTTGTGGAAGAACTGTAAAGGACCTGGAGAGAGAGAGAGAGAGAGAGAGAGAGAGCTCAAGGGCGTGGAAAACCGCTGAGTAGCATCACAAAAATCTGCAAAGAAAACCGGAAAGAAAGCAAAGGACCTGAGAGGGGAACTAAGAGAAAGTAAAGATGCAGGCAACATAGAAAGGATGAAAAGAAAGCTACAAATGATGATCAACTCAGATTATCTCAGGTAACTGGAAAACTTGACCACAAATGATCACTTGATCAATATATCTTATGAGGCAGAAAGTGGTATTGTATGTAATATTTATGAGAATAATTGTATTCTTGCTTATTCCCTTCTTCTTTCTCTTAATTATCTGGTCTTTCTTCTCTGTCACAACTACAGTATTTGAGTCAGTAAGTCAGGGTGTTCCGCCTGGCACTCTCCCATCCCCCTCCAACAACGTCATTAAATACAAATAAAGGACCACCTTCATGTGATGGTACAGTGTAAGAACCTCCCTCTCCTTCTCCCTCCCTCCCTCTCTCTCCCTCCTTCTCCCTCCCTCTCCTTCTCCCTCTCTCTCCCTCCTTCTCCCTCCCTCTCCTTCTCCCTCCCTCCCTCTCCTTCTCCCACACAATAATACGGTGTGTGTGTGCAGGTGAGACAAGGTGGATACAGTCTCTCTCACACAATATAAGTCATCATCCTTCAATATATATTTCCTACCTGTAGTCTACCTTAATGTATATAATTGCCTTAAATATTTAACATCATAAGCCACGCCTATGTTGTTTTGCCCATGAGGTAAATAAATAAATCAAACTTCTGGTCGGATGTTCCTAAAATGCTTCTCTTATGTAACGCCGTCATAATAATCCTCCAAGATGTGACGCAGTACATGTATAATTCTCCAAGATGTGACGCAGCAGTTGTATAATTCTCCAAGATGTGAAGCAGTACATGTATAATTCATTAAATACTGCCACCAACTCTAGACACACTGAACAACACCAGACAACCTAACCTAACACGGGGTTGCACATGTAAATGGCGGTGTTCAGGGGTCGCTCTGTCATGAACAGGTGTTATCGAGTGTTGACAGAACGACGTCAGGAAAAAGTAAATGAAGCATGTTGTATGAAGTTGCATTCTATTTGCATTTTCGTGTGTGTGTGTGTGTGTGTACGTAAAACAGGGTGATATGCTTTTGTGATGATCCCGAATCTTGATAAAGTTGGGTACACAAACTGGCATAATTGAATCAAGAATTAAGGTGATGTCATTATATTCATCGTACATCACACATTAATTATGCATCAACTTTAGTATTATAGTAAAAGTCAGTTAACAGTCAAAGTTGTGGGACACTCACAGTGTGGAAGTAAACACTAGACCATCACTCACTCATAGTGAGGCGCCGCCCATGTGCTTGTTCACACATTACCGCGGCAGCTGAGCTTCCCGGTGGTACACGTTCTCCAGCACGACACAAGACCGTGCACATACATAAGAGATATCCTCAAGTGTCATGTTGACTACATCTTAGCCACCACCATGCAAAATACGTGTGTAAAATATACATATGACGTTGGTGCGAAACTAAAGCATTGTTCTCGAGGGAGACACAGACTGACTGTGGGAATTTTCCGCCTTGTAAAACCTTTGAGAACAGAGCTTAGCGAGTGAGGAGGGTTGTCTCAGTGGAGGCCGGTGTAGCAGGCGTCAGCCACTCTAGGTGGGCTGGGCTCTAGAGTGCACGGTGGCTCATGGTGAAACACACACTAGAGTAATTTGCACCTCTAGAGTGCCTTTTACCACCAGGTGAGATGCACTCTAGAGTGCATCTCACCTGACGGTAAAATGAACTGTAATGAAAAATCCAGAACTCATTATTCTCATTTCTGAGCATTAAAATTTTATTTAAGTATAATGTACATAATGCTAGTGAATGAGGAAAAAATGATGATTTATTATTTTAATGGATATTGAAACTGGCGGCATTATGAAGGATTACTTAGAAAAGGAAAATACAGAAAGTATGAATTAAGCTTCCATATTGCACTTGACTCACGTCTGAGTCACGTCACGTCCGGTGTCTAGGTGCAAATTACTCTAGAGTCTAGTGTGTGTTTCACCATGAGGCACCGTGCACTCTAGAGCTCAGCCCACCTAGAGTGGTTGACGCCTGCTACACTTCACCTTCACTAGCCCCAAATATACTCAGTTGGGTGAAGTATTTGTCACTAGTGCACTTCACTCTCTTGACGATTATGAAGTTCTCTTTGTCTTGTCTGCTGGCGTTTGTTTTACTCCCAGGAGGAATGTGTCCTCAAGATGGTAATGAAGACACCATGTTTATTGTACAACAGTCAGTGTGTGTGTGTGTGTGTGTGTGTGCTTTAGAACAACCCGACTATCAAAAAAGTTCTCCCGTACTGCAAGTCTATAACCAGGACCCATGTCATCTTCAGCATAACTTTATCATTGATGCATAAATACAGGAAGATTCATAAATAAAAACTGTATTAACTTGTATACTATTTTATGAATTTCAGTAAAGTTTATGTGGGGATTTTTTTAGGGTTATTTACAACAAAAAATGATCGCCAAATTAAGAGCAGAACAAAACTACATTAAAATAAATTACAATACTGCAAAAGCAACAGTAATGAACGTCTTCGCTTTTAGAATTAAGTTTTGAAAAGCAATATAAACTTAGGCCAGTCAACTGTCCATTATAACTGTAAACATTGAGAGTTAAGATCATTAAGAAGTATAAAGTTGGGCGAGGCAGCTGTTATTACACATTTCATCATGAAGAGTTAAGCTGCATGAAGAGGTATAAACTGTGTCCAAGTAGATGTTCTTACAACGTCAACACTGAGGGCTGAGCTGCACGAAACATAAATGCAAAAATAAACATAGGTCAGGCTGCTGTTCACTACAAATGTCATCATTAAGAGATATCTTGCATGAAACAAAGTAAACTGGGACCAGGGAACCATTCAATACAAATGCAACACGCTGCCTTGGTGTTCTACATTAGCATAAATCGAGGTAGAATGCGTATATTGCAACTGAATGTTAAATCTGGGTGAATAGACAACGGTATTGAGTTTCAGGTGCAGGCAAATTGCATGATACATCAGTGTTGAGAACATGTGCTGTTTAGTCCGAGAGCTTGAGGGAGTGTGTGTGTGTGTGTTATAGCAGCTCTAAGAGGTGAACTGTAATGTATACATCAGCCGCCTCAGGTGATGTGAATTGTAGGAACCTTATAAATATTCAGGTCTTGTACCGTGACGCCGCGCCGGGTCCTCCTACCACTGAACACAGACTAACGTGGTTTTTATATATTCCAATATTAGTTGACAAGTTTGGGACCAAATATACAGACAGCTACTGGCGCCCTGGTCGTCCCGCTGTGGGGTTCAGTGGTCGTTTGTCTCCACTCACCTCTAGTATTTAACCACAGGAATCTTATACAACACAGAATTAAGGGAATGAGATCAATATACAGTATATATGTTTAACTCTACTCTCATAACAAACGGTACACCTGTATGAACCTCACACAATAAACGGTACACCTGTATGACCCTCACATAATAAACGGTACACCTGTATGACCCCCACATAACAAACGGTACACCTGTATGAACCTCACATAATAAACGGTACACCTGTATGACCCTCACATAACAAACGGTACACCTGTATGAACCTCACATAATAAACGGTACACCTGTATGAACCTCACATAATAAACGGTACACCTGTATGAACCTCACATAATAAACGGTACACCTGTATGACCCTCAGATAATAAACGGTATACCTGTATGAACCTCACATAATAAACGGTACACTTGTATGAACCTCACATAATAAACAGTACACCTGTATGACCCTCACATAATAAACGGTACACCTGTGACCCTCACATAGTAAACAGTACACCTGTATGACCCTCACATAATAAACAGTACACCCTGTATGACCCTCCTGTCGGCTTAATTTTACCTGTACTTGACCCTCACATAGTAAACAGTACACCTGTATGACCCTCACATAATAAACCCAGTATACCTGTTTGAGTCTCACATAATAAACGGTACACCTGTATGACCTTCACATAGTAAACGATACACCTGTACTTGACTCGCATAGTAAACGGTACACCTGTATGACCCTCATAGTAAACGGTACACCTGTAAAGACTCGCATAGTAAACAGTACACCTGTATGACCCTCACGCAGTGACGGTACACCTGTATGACTCGCATAGTAAACAGTACACCTGGGACCCTCACACATAGTAAACGGTACACTTGTATGACCCTCACATAGTAAACGGTACACTTGTATGACCATCACATAATAAACGGTACACCTGTATGACCCTCACATAATAAACGGTACACCTGTATGACCCTCACATAATAAACAGTACACCTGTATGACCCTCACATAATAAACGGTACACCTGTATGAGTCACACATAATAAACGGTGCACCCGTATGACTCACATAATAAACGGTACGCATGTATGAGTCTCGCATAATAAACAGTACACCTGTATGATTCTCACATAATAAACGGTACACCTGTATGACTCACATAATAAACGGTACACCTGTATGACTCACATAATAAACGGTACGCATGTATGACCCTCACATAGTAAACGGTACACCTGTATGACTCACATAATAAACGGTACACCTGTATGACTCACATAATAAACGGTACGCATGTATGAGTCTCGCATAATAAACGGTACACCTGTATGACTCACATAATAAACGGTACACCTGTATGAATCTCGCATAATAAACAGTACACCTTAATGATTCTCACATAATAAACGGTACACCTGTATGACTCACATAATAAACGGTACGCATGTATGACCCTCACATAGTAAACGGTACACCTATATGACCCTCACATAGTAAACAGTATACCTGTATGACCCTCACATAATAAACGGTATACCTGTATGAGTCTCACATAATAAACGGTACACCTGTATGACCCTCACATAGAAAACGGTACACCCGTATGACCCTCGCATAGTAAACGGTACACCTGTATGACCCTCGCATAGTAAACGGTACACCTGTATGAGTCACACATAATAAACGGTACACCTGTATGACCCTCACATAGTAAACGGTACACTTGTATGACCCTCACATAGTAAACGGTACACTTGTATGACCCTCACATAATAAACGGTACACCTGTATGAGTCTCACATAATGACACACACCTGGAATTGTTGAAAGGTGTTAAAGGCTGTGGTGTTGATATACAGTTTATTTAAAAAACATATTATCAGTATAACCAACTCAACGCGCGGGCTGAGCAGGGACGACAGTACCTTCTCTGCATCACCAAGACCTGGCAACACTGCCGATCGGGGAATCTCCGAAGTAAAAAGAAAATAATTTGTGTCACAGCGCGTGAACTCTCCTATTATTATTTATTTGTTTATTTTCCCTCTTTTCTTTTGACGTTCATTCCAGTATTTTTATTTTTTACAAATCCTTTATTTTGATAGAATGTATAACTACTATTATAACTATATATACTGTTAAGGGGGAAACTTTTGGACCAGTATTATCGTAGTGAATTATTCTTATAAACTTTTATGTATGCATCTGCTTCCACTTTACTAGTACTATTTCATTTCCTGTGTTGTAGTACGCGACTATTATCTTGTTTACACTATGTTCTGCTGTCTTTACCACCTTTATAGTGTTAATTGTACATTGTGAATGATGTGTGTGTGTATGTATGTATGTATGTATGTATGTATGTATGTATGTATGTATGTATGTATGTGTGTGTGTGTGTGTGTGTGTGTGTGTGTGTTTTATGAACTCTCTAGTAACACAAAATATCTACATTCATTCTAATCTTATGGATTCTCTTAAAAAATAAAATGTACCAATTGGTATAAGAGAGAGAGGGAGAGAAACTGACTCAACTTTCAGCCAGGTTGGTCCATAATACAAGGGCCTGACCTATCACTGATAAACTTTGTCACTTTGTCTGTGTAAGTCTCCGTTTCAGTCTCTGCCTAATTGTCTCTCTGTCTATCTCCCTCGCTATCATTTTCTCTTTGTAGCTCCGTCTGTCTAATACTGCTTTTCCCTTTGCCTACCTGACTGTCTCACTATATCAACATCTCTGTCTGCCCACCTTTCTCTCTATTGATCAGATGGTTGTCCAGACGCAACAGAGGATAAGCTTCTATACCAATATCACACATCAGAAAAATACCAATCCTGTTAATGAAGCCCTAATACATCCAGGGTCTGACCAGGTAGATTCTCAACAAACAAAAGACGATTCTTAGACGAGAGTAAAAGTTGCTTTATGGTAATTACTGAAAGCTGCGCCACTTCCCAGTTATCGCTTCTGCCACACTTACTTCTCAGCTCAACGTCTGAGAAATACCTGGGAGGAAATAGTAAGAGCTTTTCCTTTTATCTCCAGCTAATTATCTCTCAGCGTTCTCTTGAGACCAAAATACTTTCTCGCAATTAACGGACGGACGGACGGACGGACGGACACACACACACACACACACACACACACACACACACAGGAGGTATATTACGAAGCGTGAATCAGGTAATAATACTAAAATATACAGTTATTAAGATAGGAACCCGCCCTAACAGCAGTCCGCGTGAGTCGGGGCACATCAGAGGTATACAACTGTTATCTGAGGTCGTTCCAACAGCTTTCGAGCGGCTATTTTCGGCTTTATAATACTACACCATTCATGGGAATTGGAAATCATCCTTTAATAACGTTACATAAATTTTCCATGACTAATAACGTTACTACCAGTTGATAAATTACATTAAACTTTTACATACAACAGTAAGACTATAGATGAATCAATACAAAGCTTGAATTAGTGAAAATGAATAACTCATATAAAAACTAGTGTGCTGTATTTCGCGGTACAATATAAAATATAGCTATGATGAAGTATAATAACACGATTTGTCAGGTACTATAGTCCGCCTACCTTCCCTCGCCGACTCACAGACACGCGCGACACTTTCTCCCAAACCCCTGGCAGCAGGCGTCCAGCACGGCCCCCACACGCTGCCTCTACTCACCCTTGACTGTTTAGGTCAACTCTCCCTCTCTTCTCCCACACTACTCTTCCTCTCCACCCCTACCCTCCCCCTCTCCGCCAGCGTTCCTTACTCGCACCTTCCTGTCACGTAACAGGTTTCAGTTAAGCCTTATGACTCTTTATGATAGTAATATTTCACCTGCAGTTACTTTTATTATTAATATTATTATTAACTTACACTTATTCCTATAATTATTCAGATTTATACTAAACTGATTCACCATAAACTAAGCACATATTTAAGGTACTGTGAACGAAGGGAAACAGATACAGGGAAAAAATAATAGAGAATTTAATTAACACTCTCACGAGACAGATTTAAACAGCTTCCTGATAAAAAAAATGCTTGTGTTTTATTACCATATCTAAAAAAATTCCGGAGGCAAACATTATTAAAACAGTAAAGAATAGAGAAGAATATTGGAAATAATGCAAATGCCTCACATGCAGCCTTAGCGGTGGAACTCTTGCATTACACACAAACTTATAATGATTAATATCTTTTAAAACGTGAATATTTCTTTTGAGACTTGAAATATAAAGAGTACCTGATGGTATTATGTATTAATCTGTAACGCTGTAAGGCTATGAGGCCTGATGGTGAAAGGTAGATGAGAATGGTGAGGGTTGGTGAGAGGTGAGGAGGTGGATAAAGATAAAGTGTAGTGAAGGATGGTGAAGGATGGTGATCATGACTTATGAGATGCTGAATTATCTTGTACTGATAACATAATGAAGTCTTTATCACCTCTGGAACAACAACAACATTAACACTGGAACAACAACAACATCACCACTGGAACAAGAACAGCATCACCATTGGAACAAGAACAGCATCACCACTGGAACAAGAACAGCATCGCCACTGGAACAACAACATCACCACTGGAACAACAACGACAACATCACTACTGGAACAAGAACAGTATCACCACTGGAACAAGAACAGCATCACCACTGGAACAAGAACAGCATCACCACTGGAACAAGAACAGCATCACCACTGGAACAAGAACATCATCACACTGGAACAAAAACAGTACCACGACCTGAGAGGGCTGGATACACGCAGCTGTTATCACAAGAGTCGACAGTAATCTCTTAAGCTTGTCCTGTGTCTCATGATGTGTTGTCTGTCCTGTAGAAAAAAATAACACTTCATCTTCTGTTAAAGAATGTCTATAATACCGTACGCCTCTCTCTCTCTCAGGAGGCTGCCGCTATATTCATGATATAATTGCATATTGATCTAATGTTACCGGAAGAGGGGAGGGAGAGAGAGTCAGCCTGGATAAGAAAGAAAGAAAGAAAGAAAGCATAATTTTCCACTACTGCATCAGAGAAACAGGACGTGCATCACTCAAGGGCTCACAGAGGACTCAGTAAAATCCTCATTGGCTCTCATCCATCGTCTGCACCATTAAGAAAATGACCCCGGTAGTGTATGCGAGGGGAGGGGATTTAAGCTAACCGATAAGTCATCCATTATTTGAGAATGCATTTTAAGTGACCAACTAAGCCTTCGACACCGACTCAAAATAACTTAACTTAGCTTTTAATTTAGTCTAACTCAAACCTAACTTAACCTAACCTAACCTACATCCACAGTGAAGGAGTTGTTAGTCAGGGTTGGTCAGGTAAAATTGCTTCTGTGATCCTGTGAAATGCTGTATGGATGGATGTTCTGCTCTCTCGCTCAAACACACACACACACAACTGTCTGGAGGCCTTCGGTGGGCGAGGCAGCGACTAATGGTAAGTATTATATGTAAATTGTTCAGAAAATACCAACATGTAAATTTACCAGATATATGGGAAAATAAGTCTCATTACCTGCTGTATATATGAGTATGTCTGTGTATGTATTTTGGTGTATACGTGTGTGTGTGTGTGTGTGTGAGTGTTGTACTGATATTTATGAGTGCGTTTGTTCTTATGGTAGTGCGGACGTGTGTGGATATTTGTGGATAAATTCATGTATTAGTGATGTTAGTGGTGTCAATGACGCTGGTGGTGTTAGTGGTTCAATATGGTGGTGATGGTAGGGGATGGTGGTAGTAAGTGGTGGGGGGGGGTAGTAGAAGGATGTGGTAATGTTTGTGATGGTGGTGATGGTAATGGTGGTGTGGCTGGTAGTAGGAGGTAGTGGTGGTAACTAATGGTGGTGCTTATGGTAGTAGTAAGTAACGACAACAAACACATCACTGTCCACAGGTAACCTCTACCTCACCTGAACCTACACTAATTGATTACCCAAAACAGGAAATATTTGAAGAAAAAAAACACGAAATGACGGTGACAATAAACAAAGCGTTAAACCTAGCATAACCTAACCTATTAGATGTCACGGAGGAATTTAATATATATATATATATATATATATATATATATATATATATATGAGCGAATTAGATCCTGCCACCAGCCTCAGTACCGACACACTAATTATAATTTGACAGTAAAAACATTTCATATGCACATACACATATTACTTTATGTAGGAGCAATTTGGTGAATTTTTATTACTGAGGTTGTAACAAAGTATTTCTCATAGCACGTGTACTAAGCTTCTCTCTTTGTCCGTCTGTCTGCCTGTCTTTCTGTCTGTCAAGTTTTACACTAGCTGCTGCCCCTGTACTTTGGACACGAGAGAGAGAGAGAGAGAGAGAGAGAGAGAGAGAATTGTAGATAATCCTTACTGCAATGGTGGATTTATTAGGCTGTGTTCATTTAGGCTGAAATTACTGGAAGATAAGACGGATTTTCACACATTTACCCATACCTGTATAGCATGTTTTAAGAGCAGGGAGAGAGAGAGGGGTGGATAGATGGGGGTGGAAATAGAGAGAGTTTTTGAAGGAATATTATAGGTGTAGTGTCTTTACAATTTTGTGTTAGACATTATGACACAGCGGACGAAGGTTTTTGA
The DNA here is from genome assembly GCF_018991925.1 of Homarus americanus. Lineage (NCBI taxonomy): Eukaryota > Metazoa > Arthropoda > Malacostraca > Decapoda > Nephropidae > Homarus > Homarus americanus. Next base: position 47,845 of record NW_024712400.1, read on the forward strand.
CAACGTTACCGAGACAACAAGAGTCGCAGTGTTCATTTTGTAATTCATCGGACCCATCCATAGATACTTCTTAGTTGTGTATACATGAAGCTCGTCACTAACAGACATACAACATTTGAACGAAATTCTCAGACACAGGAAACCTTCAAAGTTAATTCTGTAAAAATTTAAGAATTTTTATAGACATGCCAGTACAGTCGCGGACAAAAGTTCCTGGAACTGATCTAAAGTAATATGGAGATTGAATCTGTGAACTTTTGAGTCAGAAGCTTCATAAACAAGCTGTTTTTATGCACTTTTATTTCATCAGTTTCAGTTCCTGGTATAGTCTCAATATATTCGTTCGTACCCTGATCTAATCTTTCCCTGATACTTCCCGTGATATCTTACACTCTGCATCCCAACTATCTCTCACTGTTCAAAAGCTCTCTCTCTCTCTCTCTCTCTCTCTCTCTCCGAATATATTCACTTCACTTTTTTGTCTGTCCATTCAGTTTTCCTCCTTTATCTTCGTCTCTTCCTCTCACATCTTTATCACCCCATCAACCACTTCCTTCATTTGTCTTATCTGCTCGGTTTTTCTTTCATTTCTCCCCTACACTTATCTTCTCAATCTTTATCCTCCTGTTTTTGTTATCCTTCTTCTTCTTTCCTGATATTTGCTTCCACTTTCATTCTTCTTCACCCTTTACTTCTCCTTCATTCCACCTACCACCACTACCACCACCACCACTACCACGTATCACCACCACTACCACCTGCCATCAAAACAACCCTATCCTATCATCACCACCACCTATCACCACAATCACCCTATTCTACCAACATCACCACCACCACGTATCACCACCACTACCACCTGCCATCAAAACAACCCTATCTTATCATCACCACCACCTATCACCACAATCACCCTATTCTACCAACATCACCACCACCACGTATCACCACCACTACCACCTGCCATCAAAACAACCCTATCTTATCATCACCACCACCTATCACCACAATCACCCTATTCTACCACCACCACCACCCACTTCTCACCACTAGCACCTAAAACCACCTTCACCAATTGCCACTACCACTCAGGAATAAATCTTAACGAAAGAACTTATAACAGTGATGATGTGTTAATGAAATTCTTCCATGAAAACGATAATTGGAAACAAAGTAAAAATGCTCGGCCGATCTAACATCATCAGCTCAGACATGATTACGTCAGGTGCGGTAGCCTTTAACACACTTTACCTGGAGCCAGTTGCTCACTTTACAAATAACGCGTCGTTTACTATCATAACCAAATGGTACTTAGGTTAGGTTAGGCTAGGTTAGGTTAGGTATGATCACATTCAAATATTAATTTACATGATTATCTACATGATCGTCCCTAATCGACAAACCAATTTGACTCCTCGAAAACAAAGAAAGCTATTGTTCTCTCTCTCTCGCGCGCGCGCGTGTGTATGTGTGTGTGTGTAGACACTCCCAGAATCGGTGCTGCAGTACGACCATCAAATCGTGTGTTAAGACGGGTCACCGCAGGAGTGAGGTGGTCTTCCTCAAGTTGACGATGAAATTGGTTCTTAACTGGAGGGGAAAAGGTTACCTGTAGCAAATGATGCAATCTCACACCTGGTGCCGCCTTCATGTGGTGAGTAGTAGGAAGCGAGAGATAAGAGAGAGGGAGAGAAAAGTATAAAAGGGAGATAGATAGATATAGGGACAGAAAAGTTAGAATTGGTGTAATGGCGTCTCTCACAGTGTGTGGTGGTGATGGTGGTAGTGGTGCAGAAGAACGAAGAATGTCTGGTGGACTCCTAGTAATGGTGTGTGTGTGTGTGTGTGTGTTTCTCACCTATGTACCAGAAGACGAAGTACACGAATGATCTACCAGTAACATCTTTCATTCTCGTGATTTATTTGTGCCTTTGTCAAGTCAAACAAACGCTGGACGGTTCTCAGGCCAACACATACATATTGCAAACACACACACAGCCGCGTTCATATCCACATACTCGAAACAAAACTAACATACACAGATTCGGTTCGCTTGAGTTCTGTGTTGTCTAAAATTGTTTTATTTTTCAGTGGAGACAGTCACCCAGTGTTCACTCAGTGGAGACAGTCACCCAGTGTTCACTCAGTGGAGGCAGTCACCCAGTGTTCACTCAGTGTAGACAGTCACTCAGTCAGTGTGTTCACTCAGTGTAGACAGTCACTCAGTGGAGGCAGTCACCCAATGTTCACTCAGTGTAGACAGTCACTCAGTGTAGACAGTCACCCAGTGTTCACTCAGTGGAGGCAGTCACCCAGTGTTCACTCAGTGTAGACAGTCACTCAGTGGAGGCAGTCACCCAGTGTTCACTCAGTGTAGACAGTCACTTAGTGGAGGGAGTCACCCAGTGTTCACTCAGTGTAGACAGTCACTCAGTGTAGACAGTCACCCAGTGTTCACTCAGTGGAGGCAGTCACCCAGTGTTCACTCAGTGTAGACAGTCACTCAGTGGAGGCAGTCACCCAGTGTTCACAATGCCTTTGTAAATGAGTTAACAAGGAAGTTTACACAGTCGTGAAATATATTCCTGAATTAAAACATTGTTGAACGTGGAATGGCTCTTAGATAAAGGTGTTTAAAACCTCTGGGATAAAACTAAGACAATAATTTTCTCAGGGGAGATGCATTGTAACCCGGACATAAACTTTAATGGAGGTCTGCATGGCTTATGTTATAGATTTACTTATGGACAAACTTTGCGAGTAATATGTTTACAATTCTTGTATACTAACAGCGTCAATTTTTGTGAGAATATTTCCCACACAACAAACTCTATAGTAATAAGAAACATGCCTGAATATAAAGCAGCTTTTTCCTCTCTCATCGCTTTACAAACAATGAAGAAACAGACAACTGCTAATAGACACTACTAAAGTCCATTACATTTCACTACTTAATGGTTAATGTAATATTTTAATACATTTTGACTTAATATCACTCTGTCCTTTCATCAACACGTTTATACTTCTTGATTCTCGAAACTCTTATTATCATTTGTTAATAATTTCTTCATTTTTGTTGCCATGGTTTCTCTTTCCTCACTTCTCCCTTCCACCCTCTGATCTGTGACGACTCTCTCTCTCTCTCTCTCTCTCTCTCACATGATAACACCAGTATTCTCATAAAAACATATTGTATTCCCGGATCATATCGTTCAATAAACATGTATCTGGCTTGTGTAAACAATAAAAAATAAAAGTTTTAAAGGGAATGTTTTTTTTCGCGTTTGTATAATGCAAATTTCTTGTTTTCAATTTCTAGTTAAGCGCGCACTGTCCAGGAAATTTTAGTATAAAACATTTTCTGTTTGAAATGTAGATGACACTCTGTGTTAACGCTCATGGGAGCGTTATTGGTTCCTGCTGGATAATAAGACCTTTGTCGTTGACGCGATGAGTATAATTCGGTCAAAACCTGTTAAAGAACAATTCATATACTGTATAACAAATGCTGGTATATCAGGACACACAGTATGAATAGTACGATCAATATACAGCACATAACCTATTAACCTCCTAAACATAACTCACATGTTACAACTGTTGATACATCAGGACACAGTTTGTATAATATGATCAATATACAGTACTGTACATAACCTATTAACCTCTTAAACATAACTCACATGTTACAACTGTTGATACATCAGGACACAGTTTGTATAATGTGATCAATATACAGTACATAAATATACTTATTAAAGTTATTTAGAGTTTTTTAGAGGATTTAATAGTTCACAATCACACTCACGTTTTGGAGTCTAGGGTTTGACCAACGAGAACAAATATAATATCCTCTTGGTATATGTTGGTCGAACGAAAGATGTTGTCTCTACGGTAGGAGGCGATAGACTATCCCTCAGGCAGTCATACAGCTGCGTGGCCGTCGCCCATTTAAACACCTCAGCAAATTCGTTGTCAACACTATGTCTCTCCTCTCACCCTCTCTCTCTCTCGTCTAGTTTATCTTACTGTGGCTATACCTCTCTTTCTCTGTCTCTTCTAGTTTATCTTTCTGTGGCGGCAACACTATGCATTACAAGAGTGAGGAAGAATACTTATCATAAGTTGTGTTGGTCGCTGGCAGATTACACATCTGTGGCCACGTCAACAAAGAACCTACAGTACAGAGTAATTTAGTTTTGTTGTTGAATGTATCTTAGTAATTATCATCCAGCTACCCATTGCATCTCGAACTCGACCAGGGAAAAAATCAAGCAAATAATGTTAATGAAAATTAGTAAAATATTAGAATAAAGATCATATTCACTCCAAAAAAATTAATTACCGGTACAAAATCTAGCCATACCACAAGCAGGCTGACACGACACGACACGACACGACACGACACAAGGCGACTCATGTTTTTACAGGTAATCTATAACTAGGACACAAATGCTCTACAAGTTTATTCAGCACACAGGGGCTTTAACATAAATCTTACTTATGGAGAATAAATTGTTTACACTACAGTCTGCACCGAGTCTTCTACCAGTCCATTATCTATAATAATCAACCTTACCATCAGCCTTATACTCTCTAAGAAGTCTTCTGATAGCAGTTAGGATTATACAGTCTCCCAGTAACTTTTGAGAGAGAGAGAGAGAGAGAGAAGGGGGGGGGGGAATCCTCTCTCTTCCGTAAAACTTGAAAAAGACTAAAAATTCATTCTGTACCCCACGAGAAAATCTCTCTCTGGTTCCTTCCTTCCTCGCGGGTAATATTGGGCAACACTTCCCCTTGTGATGGTGGAGGAGGGACTAATGGAGCTGCGGATAGAGGCAAGAGTCTGCAAAAATGAGGGACAGATCTGGATCATGTGTGTGTGTGTATGTGTGTGTGTGTGTGTGTGTGTGTTAGTGTTATGAGTCATGATGATACCTTTAGTAGTCAATATGGAAGAGGTGAATGGGAGAGAGGGGCCGTGATTGTCTGTGATGGAATGGAATTATATTTTCCTTTTATCTATTTTTTTCTACTTTATTTTGTTTTTCGTTTCTCGTATATTTTATTCACTACTCTTGTTGCCGATAAAGAAACTGTCAAACTGTATTAAATAATTCCACATGTAAACACTAATATTTAATAGAAGGTTGAACTGAGGGCCGCCTGATTATTAAAAAAATCTTGGAGGTTAGTGCATCAACATCCACTGGTCGCCTGGGTCCTAAGTTCTAATTAATGCCAACATAACCTAGCTCAACTTAACCTGTATACTAGCACTGTGGTTAGGTTAGACTCGGGCCTATTAGGACTTAAACCCATTTGACTGCAAACACCACATCTAATGTTTATTGCTACTCATAATAAAAATGGTAAGGCCCTGAAAGCTGCATATTTTTCCAGTATGAAAAACATATTCTAACCACCCCGGAGACACTAAGTGCTTATATACAGCTATTCTCTTGAAATTCTGCCTGGGTATAACCACAAGCTGTTAAGTAAGCTTCATGTTTAAGATAGATCTTGAAAATATAAGGATTCAAGCTCTTAATATGCATACAAAACTTATAATGAACACAGGATGAGAAAGAAAGTTTGATTGCTTAGATAAATTTACACTGGGCTCTTGTATAGGAAGTGATCCTCTCATACGCCTACACAGTGTACTAGTGTTATGAGGGCTGAGGTGTGGTGCTGGCTGAGGCAAGGTGTGGTGGTGGATGATGAAGGTGTAGTGCTGGGTGAGGAAAGGTGTGGTGGTGTATGAGATAGGTGTAGTGCTGGGTGAGGAAAGGTGTAGGGGTGGATGAGGAAGGTGTAGTGCTGGGTGAGGCAAGGTGTAGGGGTGGATGAGGAAGGTGTAGTGCTGGGTGAGGCAAGGTGATGGAAGGTGTAGTGCTGGGTGAGGTGTGGTGATGAGATAGGTGTAGTGCAAGGTGTAGGGGTGGATGAGGAAGGTGTAGTGTAGGGGTGGATGAGGAAGGTGTAGTGCTGGGTGAGGCAAGGTGTAGGGGTGGATGAGGAAGGTGTAGTGCTGGGTGAGGCAAGGTGTAGGGGTGGATGAGGAAGGTGTAGTGCTGGGTGAGGCAAGGTGTAGGGGTGGATGAGGAAGGTGTAGTGCTGCGTGAGGAAGGTGTAGGGTGGAGAGGAAGGTGTAGTGCTGCGTGAGGAAGGTGTAGGGGTGAATGAGGAAGGTGTAGAGGTGGGTGAGGAAGGTGTAGTGCTGGGTGAGGAAGGTGTAGTGGTGGATGAGGAATGTGTAGTGGTGGATGAGGAAGGTGTAGCGCTGGGTGAGGAAGGTGGAGGGGTGGATGAGGAAGGTGTAGTGGTGGGTGAGGAAGGTGTAGGGGTGGATGAGGAAGGTGTAGTGCTGGGTGACTATGCATACTGCATGAAATATGACCTATAATGTTGTTAACACTGAACAAACTGAAAAAGACTTAAAAGAATAATATTTCTTTTTGCAACCGACCTTTTTACACATCACTTTAGCTCGTGTTGTTATACAATACTGTTGTTAGGGTAATGTTTTAATATTTGCAAGACGAATGTGAATTTGTTGCCATCCGGTATAACTTACTGTACACTCCCATACTTAGTGTACATTATGTAAGAGAAAATAAACAGTTATAAACAGTAATATAAACAAAAAAAGTAAAAGTAAATTGTCCTTTTACAGATAAAGTTTACTGCAACACGAGGCAACTTCACTCAGCTGATCGTACGCGGGTGGACGGTGAGGCGAAGGAGTTCTTCTCTGGCTGGTTCACACGGGGTTGATGATTACTGCCTTCCTGTGTATCGTCTGCTCTGCCTCCTCCTTATTTCCACTTTCACGGGTATTGTTTTTTCTTTCTGTTTTCGATTTTGTTTTATTATTTGTATTTTTAACTAAATATTTTCCATATATTTTGGTTATCTAATACTTTCAAATATGTGAAATTTGGATATATGAGATAGCGCTGAGACAAGGGCGTTAAGGCCGATGTAACCCGTATATAGGGTCACAGTTAGCCATGACTAGTTCTCCATAATGCCCACACACCCATAGTACCCACACACTATCCACACACTACCCACACACTCACACAAGGAGATACAGTGAAATAAACTGCTGTACCTAAATATTATGTAACTCAAAATATATTCCCAAAACAGCACGTTTACAGTTGAAAATAATAAAAGCATAAATAATACAAACAAAATCAATTAATATGTTTTTTATTATTTTTAAATATCAGAAATGTTGGGTCAACGCTTCTTGTTGTTCTTTGTCTTTTTCCCAGTGAAGATGTAGTCTCCCCATGGCAGGTACTGGTCCTTTTGTACATGGCAGAAAGCGGTAGTTTCCTTCTTCTTCTTGTTGTTTTGAGGTTTAGTGTGCTTTGTGGTCTGCAGTTTGTTAGATCGGGGGCCCTTCTCCTTCACCTGGCAAGGCTTCACCTCAACCTTTGAAACTTTTGTTACAGTGCGTCGGAACACCATTGTGATTTACTGACACTAACAGCTCTCTCACTGAGGTCAAATCAAAATTTGACCATACAGAAAGAATTACGGTTTAATAAGGTTGGAATTTAAAGAAATTGACAACAAAATGAAGCTCTGTTTATCACTATAGTGTTGAGGACTGGTGTTTGTAGAGATGATGGATGGTGTTATAATATGTAGTGATGATGGATGGTGTTATATGTAGTGATGAAGGATGGTGTTATATGTAGTAATGATGAATGGTGTTATATGTAGTGATGATAGGAGGGTAATATATGTAGTGATGATGGATGGTGTTATATATAGTGATGATGCATGATGATATATGTAGTGATGATGGTTGGTGTTATATGTAGTGATGCTGGATGGTGTTATATGTAGTGATGATGGATAGAGTTATATGTAGTGATGATGGATGATGTTATATGTAGTGATGATGGGTGGTGTTATATGTAGTGATGTTGGATGGTGTTATATGTAGTGATGATGGATGATATTATATGTAGTGATGATAGGATGGTTCTATATGTAGTGATGGATGGTGTTATATGTAGTGATGATGGATGATGTTATATGTAGTGATGATAGGATGGTTTTATATGTAGTGATGATGGATGGTGTTATATGTAGTGATGATGCATGATGTTATATGTAGTGATGATGGTTGGTGTTATATGTAGTGATGCTGGATGGTGTTATATGTAGTGATGATGGATAGAGTTATATGTAGTGATGATGGATGATGTTATATGTAGTGATGATGGGTGGTGTTATATGTAGTGATGTTGGATGGTGTTATATGTAGTGATGATCGATGATATTATATGTAGTGATGATAGGTTGGTTTTATATGTAGTGATGATGGATGGTGTTATATGTAGTGATGATGCATGATGTTATATGTAGTGATGATGGGTGGTGTTATATGTAGTGATGCTGGATGGTGTCATATGTAGTGATGATGGATGGAGTTATATGTAGTGATGATGGATGATGTTATATGTAGTGATGATGGTTAGTGTCATATGTAGTGATGTTGGATGGTGTTATATGTCGTGATGGATGGTTCGATATGTAGTGATGGTGGATGGTGTTATATGTAGTGATGATGGATAGTGTTATATGTAGTGATGATGATGGATGGTGTTATAAGTAGTGATGATGGATGTTGTTATATGTAGTGAGGAAGGATGGTGTTAGTGAAGATTGTGAAGTGAGATGTAGTGAAGATTGTGAAGTGAGGTGTAGTGAAGATTGTGAAGTGAGATGTAGTGAAGATTGTGAAGTGAGATGTGGTGAAGATTGTGAAGTGAGATGTAGTGAAGATTGTGAAGTGAGATGTAGTGAAGATTGTGAAGTGAGATGTAGTGAAGATTGTGAAGTGAGATGTGGTGAAGATTGTGAAGTGAGATGTAGTGAAGATTGTGAAGTGAGATGTGGTGAAGATTGTGAAGTGAGATGTAGTGAAGATTGTGAAGTGAGATGTAGTGAAGATTGTGAAGTAAGATGTGGTAAAGATTGTGAAGTGAGATGTAGTGAAGATTGTGAAGTGAGATGTAGTGAAGATTGTGAAGTGAGATGTAGTGAAGATTGTGAAGTGAGATGTAGTGAAGATTGTGAAGTGAGATGTAGTGAAGATTGTGAAGTGAGATGTAGTGAAGATTGTGAAGTGAGATGTAGTGAAGATTGTGAAGTGAGATGTAGTGAAGATTGTGAAGTGAGATGTAGTGAAGATTGTGAAGTGAGATGTAGTGAAGATTGTGAAGTGAGATGTAGTGAAGATTGTGAAGTGAGATGTAGTGAAGATTGTGAAGTGAGATGTAGTGAAGATTGTGAAGTGAGATGTAGTGAAGATTGTGAAGTGAGATGTAGTGAGGAAGATTGTGAAGTGAGATGTAGTGAAGATTGTGAAGTGAGCAGATGTGTGAAGATTGTGAAGTGAGATGTAGTGAAGATTGTGAAGTGAGATGTAGTGAAGAGTTGTGAAGTGAGATGTAGTGAAGATTGTGAAGTGAGATGTAGTGAAGATTGTGAAGTGAGATGTAGTGAAGATTGTGAAGTGAGATGTAGTGAAGATTGTGAGTGAGATGTAAAAGATTGTGAAGTGAGATGTAGTGAAGATTGTGAAGTAAGATGTGTGAAGTGAGTGAAGATTGTAAGATAAAGATTGTGAAGTAAGAGATTGTAGTGATGAGATTGTGAAGTGAGATGTAGTGAAGATTGTGAAGTGAGATGTAGTGAAGATTGTGAAGTGAGATGTAGTGAAGTGAGATTGTGGAGAAGAGATGTAGTGAAGATTGTGAAGTGAGATGTAGTGAAGATTGTGAAGTGAGATGTATTGAAGATTGTGAAGTGAGATGTAGTGAAGATTGTGAAGTGAGATGTAGTGAAGTTTGTGAAGTGGGATGTAGTGAAGATTGTGAAGTGAGATGTAGTGAAGATTGTGAAGTGGGATGTAGTGAAGATTGTGAAGTGAGATGTAGTGAAGATTGTGAAGTGAGATGTAATGAAGATTGTGAAGTGAGATGTAGTGAAGATTGTGAAGTGAGATGTAGTGAAGATTGTGAAGTGAGATGTAGTGAAGATTGTGAAGTGAGATGTAGTGAAGATTGTGAATTGAGATGTAGTGAAGATTGTGAAGTGAGATGTAGTGAAGATTGTGAAGTGATGTAGTGAATTGTGAAGTGAGATGTAGTGAAGATTGTGAAGTGAGATGTAGTGAAGATTGTGAAGTGAGATGTAGTGAAGATTGTGAAGTGAGATGTAGTGAAGATTGTGAAGTGAGGTATGTGTGAAGTGAGATGATTGTGAAGTGAGATGTAGTGAAGATTGTGAAGTGAGATGTAGTGAAGATTGTGAAGTGAGATGTAGTGAAGATTGTGAAGTGAGATGTAGTGAAGATTGTGAAGTGAGATGTGGTGAAGATTGTGAAGTGAGATGTAGTGAAGATTGTGAAGTGAGATGTAGTGAAGATTGTGAAGTAAGATGTGGTAAAGATTGTGAAGTAAGATGTGGTAAAGATTGTGAAGTGAGATGTAGTGAAGATTGTGAAGTGAGATGTAGTGAAGATTGTGAAGTGAGATGTAGTGAAGATTGTGAAGTAAGAAGTGGTAAAGATTGTGAAGTAAGATGTGGTAAAGATTGTGAAGTGAGATGTAGTGAAGATTGTGAAGTGAGATGTAGTGAAGATTGTGAAGTGAGATGTAGTGAAGATTGTGAAGTGAGATGTAGTGAAGATTGTGAAGTGAGATGTAGTGAAGATTGTGGAGTGAGATGTAGTGAAGATTGTGAAGTGAGATGTAGTGAAGATTGTGAAGTGAGATGTAGTGAAGATTGTGAAGTAAGATTATAAAGTAAACTGTAGTAATTGAGGTTAAACGAACGCGGGTTATTCTGTAGTGTATCCGTGTCTTGTTAACGTGGAACCAACATGGCGGTGGTTCTCAATATAGATACGTTATTTTGCCGGGAATTTCTGTCAAAACGAAATATGAATCAACCATATTTAGCCTAAATTAACCTAGCGGCTTTATTATATATTCTAAGATGTTTAAGTTGGATAGATCAGATCAGGTTAGGTTAAGTCAGGTTGGGTTAGGTTAGGTTAGTTTTGTTAATTTTGCCACTTAGAGGCTAGTTTATTGTGCCCCCCATACTCATTTTGTGAGCAGTAGCACAAAGAGATTACAAAGTGGTGTTAGATGAGGTAGGTGGTTAAGTTAAGTTTCAATAGGTTAGGTTAGATTACGTCAGGTTGGGTTAAGTTAGGTTAGGTAGGTAATAAGTAGATAGGTTACGGTCGGTAGGTGGGAAAGATAGGTTTGATTAGGTTAGCTTATGTCAGACGGGGAGGTTAGGTTCGATTATGTTAGGTTAGGTTCGATTATGTCAGGTTAGGTTAGATTACGTCAGGTTAGGTTAGATTATGTCAGGTTAGGTTAGATTATGTCAGGTTAGGTTAAATTATGTCAGGTTAGGTTAGATTATATCAGGTTAGGTTAGATTATGTCAGGTTAGGTTAGATTATGTCAGGATAGGTAAGTAGGTGGAGGTGGGTAAAAAAGGTTAGGTTAGGTCGGCAGGTTTTAGTGTAGGAGCTTAAGTAATCCCGTAAAAATTTCATGTTAATTTTTGACACCATACATCGTAATAATCCTTATAAACTATGTTAAGGAACTGTGGTGTAATTTTTTCTGAACGGTTTATTATAAGTTTTATGCCATTAAAGAAGTTTTATCAAAGAGCGGCGTAATGAACCACAGACGTATTACCATTAAGTCCTAAGTAACTTAAAACATGACTAATAACCTTTGAACATGTAGTATTATATGATTACAATTTAACATAATATATTATGAATGCTGTTATAATATCTTAAGTGTGTTACAAACATGGCTGCTCATATATGCCATCCAGTCTCTGGCAAAGAAGAGATTGCAGTAAGTAAAATTAATTGCTAAAGACAAATACTGGAAATTAAACATATACTTATTACCATTATCTGAAAAGCTTAGAACCACCGTTTCATATTTATTAAAAGTTTGTAGTGTTATACATCATGTGTATACAAGTCACAAGTTATTATTTACGACATTGCTTCAGTCCTCGTCATCAGAGTCTTCTGTGTACAACAGATTCCTTTACCTTGTTTAGGCATTTCTCATCATCTGCTTGACAGTTACACATCTCGGTGCATGTCATGCTATTCTTTCTCATTCTTTCTGTATGAACATGACAATGATCCACATTTCCTGACGCCACATCCACATTTAACAAGTTCTGTGATTGCTTCTGGAGCTGGTGGTTGGTCTGATATTACTAGTATGAAACAGTCATTGTCAATCTTCCAGCCATGCTCTAATTGTGAAAGCATTTCACTGTCTGCATCACAAGACCACAGAAGAGCTTGATACCTTCCTCTCAATATATGATACTTTAGAGTTGCTGCAGTCGCTCGTAGTTCTCCAGCTTCTGCCTGCGTTATCTTGAAGAGATGTCATCTAAGTTTTGACAGTTTAGTGAAAGTCACTCGTGGACAGTAGAGCTTAAATACAAATTCCTCTAGACCAATATACATGTCTGCTGGAGGGCATTTGGTCTACTCAGCATCTTGAATGCAGCTCGGACTTTTGTGTTAGATTTCATCAAAGTGCTCCAACATGCTTTCTTTCCTTTGCCAACAAATTTTCCAATGCAGTCAGATCCTGTGAAGGCATGGAAACGTGTAAGGCTCTCTGCCCAATGTGTCGTCGCTCACCAGTTCCTGTTATCATACTTGTATTTTCTCCAAGTTGAGGCTGCTTTAATATGCCAAACACATCAGTGTCTGGTGACTTGATATGTACAGTGCTGCCCTTCTGTGATGCATATACTGTATGTCCTGCTTAAGTTCTATAACTTGTGATAGCAATTTGATGGTTGAAGTCTTATTTGCTGCTTTCCACGACAGAAGATTAACCTTGGACAGCTTTTCCCAGATGCTCAATGGACCAACAATACGTTCCTTGACAAAATTTTCATAATTTTGTCTTCCAACTTCATATGCACATAGATTGTCATATTTGGCATTTTCTGGCATTACAGCTCCAGTTACCAAGTTTATAAGAGCATCATTTTCCTGGGATTACAGTCACCAATAACATTGTGTAGCTTCTGTACATCAGCATATTGACAGCTGACAATAGCTGTAGAGAGCTCATGGTGTTCTGTTCTTTTGTAATCTTTATGAGTTTGATATTTTATGTAATGAACTTAATTTGAAAACCCAAATGGTAGTATATGATCTTTTATCACCTTAGACACTCTGTGCGTCATGCCTCTCAAGTGATTTTTTTCCTCTCTTACTTCTCTGGACAAATACGACCTTTATCCCATCAGAAAAAATATCACCATATATTTTCTTAATCTACAGGTGCCAAGGTTTAAAATGACGGATGGTGTTAAAAATTAACCTGAAATTTTTACGTGACCACATATTGTCTTGTTGGGTTTCTGAGAGAACTTCACGGCTAAATAGCGCCTCTGTATTGATAGCCGGTACATGTAATATCCACCGCTCATAGTTAAATCTTTATGTCCGTTTATTTTGTCCTAATTTAAGTATCAAAGAGTGTTTTCATTTTTAAGTATCTTAAGTATCTTTTTTCCCCACTCCTAAGTATCTAAGTATGATTTATTTTCATTTTTAAGTAACTAACCATATTTTTGTTTTCATTACAAAATGTGATTGATATACAGTAGACAACAGAAGTAAATATCAGCTGGAGGTCGTAAACGAAGCTGATGTGAAGTATTTTGACTCACTGTTCCCACGAACTAATTGCTTCACTGGTTTACACCGAAGAAATAAAACCGTCAACGAACCATCCGATTCAAATGTGTCTTAGGTGATACAGGGTGTTTATGCGTCACTCTGATACCAAGAATGACTTTGTGTACTGTGGTGAAGCTGAGGGTAGGATAGGGTTGGGTTGGGTTGGGATGGGTTAGGATTACGCATGTGTGGGTATATTCTGTCGCATTTTATAGGTATCTTGCGTCTTTCTCTTTATTCCTTCTTTATCATGAGTATCTGTGCCTATTAATACACCACCTCGCAGGATAGTGGAAGAGGAATGGATAGTAACGAGATAATATTCTTCTTAACATATACCTTAGCTTGATTACAGGTAACACCAGGTAGAAGTTACATGACTCTTAAGAGTTTTCCTCGACTTGGCTGATTCAACTGTAAGACTTGTTGTATTTATCCTTATTAAAATCCTCCACCTGTAAGACCCTCCACTTGTAAGACCCTCCACCTGTAAGACCCTCCACTTGTAAGACTCTCCACTTGTAAAACCCTTTAGGGATTTGAAATACCTTCTCGTCTTGGCTCCACTAGTACTGTACACACCCTCTCTAGCCTTAGTTTACAGTAATGTTGAAGTATATAGTGAAGACTCACAGCTCATGGGTTAGAAAAACAAAAGATGCTTGTTTTATTTATTTATTTATTTATTTATTTATAGTTTATTTTAGAATCCCCGAAAGTTAGAACAAAATGGCTGACGGGACTCACAAGCGGGCGGTGTTTACAGTATGGACCAAGAATAAAAAATAAATGAAAAATAAAATAAATAAATCGTAAATTGGTGCATTGTTTCTCCAGGGGTAATTATAGAAGTACAAATGTTCTCCAGCAGTGGGTAACGATCATAGTCACGTATAGAGCTTCCGACGCAGGTAGATTGATATAGATGCATTACCTGGAGTTAGTGGGTTACAGGGGCCTCTTACACGATAATATTAAAGGTGTTTTTTCCTTCTGTTTGTGGCACTTGAGGTGTTTAGGTTAGGTTTAATTAAAATGGTTTAGTTATAATAGTTATATTACGATAAGTTAAGTTGAATTTAGAACTTTTTATTTGCATATATCGTGTTTTAGAAGGATTTGTTAGCTAATAAGTTTAATTTGGATACGTTTAGTTTAATTTAGATCATTTGATTTTACAAGGTCGTATTATAATGACTGGGAACCATATAGAAACCTGTTAGAGAAGTAAATATTTCTACGGCAGTGAATGAGTAGGTCAATAAGTGGTGTATAGAGCTGCTGACGCAACTTAAACGGTATATACTGTACATTATATGTTATCAGAGCTTTCCTGTTGTACGTAACCGCCTCCGTCAAAGTGTCTTAGTGGCTCATGTGAAGATTAGCCTCTAGTTTATTTAACCTCAAGATTAACTACACTGGCACTGCCTGACCTGACCTGACCTGACCTGACCTGACCTGACCTGACCTACCCTAACCTAACCTAACCTAACCTAACTTAATCTAACCTAACTTAATTTCCCAGGTAGCGTTAGGTTAATCATTAGTTGAAATAAGCTGGGAGGGTTAATCTTCAGGTAATCTATCTTAATTAACAATTTTGGTCAGGTGAGGCCTTCCTTACCTTCCGCGAGAGCAGGAGGAGGAGGACTTGCTAACATCTACAGATCATCGTCAACCAAGGCAGATATTGAATACCTTTTGTTTACCTTCGTGGCTTAAGAACATATCTTAACACCATAAGACTATTCGCCTCAATACAATAATACAGTAATTAATTATTGTATTCTAATAATATTTACGGTGTATCTTGTGTACCAGATTTATTGTTTGACCTTAGTGAATGAGAAACTGGTTGAGGTGTATTGTGGTAAACATCCTTAAGAGCAGCTCTTTGTGTTCTTACGACCTCAAAGTAACACAAAAGGTAGCCAATATCTACCCTTGGTCAGTCACTTTATGTAGATGTCAATTGTGTCATTTCTCTAGACTTAGTGCCCCCTGGAGGAGAAAGTAAATACAATGTTGATTTATTTTGGTCACAACACACGCTAGTAGATTATTTTTTCCTATTTAACTAAATAATTAACACTATGTAGCTAACTAATTATATGACTCAAAGATGGTAACCAATATGGCGTCGATATTGTTCACATACTATATGATAAATAGATGTATTGTCTGTTTAATTTTAGGGAAGAATTTAATTTATAAACTTTCGAGAATCTGGATACAGGAGTTTTGTCTTTGCGTGTGTGTGTGTGGTGATGATGATGACGGATACTTTCCTCTGCAGTGAAAAAAATATCTTGACATTGCAAAGTTTAACTGTAAGCCGAAGGAACGTTTGTAATGTGACTTATTATGTGAAATTGTAACTTGAAATTCTTTGTGAAAAAATATTTCCCTATAAAGTTTGGCAGTAAATGAAGTATTACATCAAGGTGTAACTTGTAGTTCCTTGTGGAGTAATTACCTATGTGGACGATACAGCTACTCCAGGGTGTAAGACCTAGAGTAGAAAGTCTTAAGACCTTACCTGAGGTTGAAAGACTCTTATAGTGGAACGTCTTAGGTATTGAAACTTTAATTACAGTAAATAAAATATAATCTACCTAAATATTCCTTCACCTGGCGACAACTAATGATACAGGTGGTGTAATAGCTCTTTAAAATTCCTCAGTTTGATATAATAATGACCACACATGAACTTATAATGTGCAATATCTTGATAACACATTAGCTGCAACATTACACATAGTCCAGTGTATGTGTAGTGAGGGACATCTACCTAAATGAGTTACAGAATGTGGAGTTGAGGCAAAAAATGTTGGGACATGTTTGAGATCATCAGTTGAGCCAAACGTTTATACTCAATCTTGTTTTAATGGTATTTTAGAGCGACCGAAAAATTTAAACAAAATGGCCGGCTAGGCTCGGGGGATCCACAAGTCCTCTTATAAAGGATCGACAATAAATGAAAACAAATCAGATTAATTTAAACACATTTCCAAGAGTATTAGATCCTGTAAAGAGAGAAAATTAATACTTGATATTTGTAGAAGCTTTTTTTTCGTCCGTTTTCGTCTTGGTTAAAACAATTGTGGTGGTGTTACCTGTTCCAAACGGTAGACATCAAGGAAATGGATCAAGACCTTAATACTCAATGGTACACATGATGATTTGTTCCCAAGTCCGAGGATTTACTTCACAAAACAGATTAACTTTAGTACACAATGATGGCGAACAAAATAACATCAACATTGCGTACAGTACATATCTTGCTTTGACTCTTAACTCTTGTAATTTTTCGTAATGTTAGTGAATGAATTTGAGATTCTGGGCATATTTTCTTGTTTTTCTTTCTAATCAAGTGTAAAGGAAGATGTACTGTTTATTGATGGATTTGGTGATGTCTTAATAGTGTATTAGTATGTTAATATTACACAGGTTTGGTATAGTGGTGACGGTAATGTAGTGTAGTAAGATTTTAACACATGGAGGTGAATTTGTCTCTTATGTTGAGGATTTGTTAAAGGGAAGATCTGATGGACGGGGATAATTGTCTGGTTGTGATGGACACGGCTCACCTAACCTAACCCAATCTAACCTAACCCAACCCAACCTAACCCAACCTAACCCAACCCAACCTAACCTAACCCCTATATATGTGTGAGATAAGGTTCTGATTCAAGAACAAGATGCACAAGTTCGAATCCAAATTGAGCTGTAGGGTTTGTTGACGAATTCGGGGCTTCACATTCATAAAACTCTCAAATGGGATACGACTAAACCCGAAGCCCCATCTTCCGTCGGTCGGTCGTCGGTGTCAGGTCAAGGTTCAGTTTGTAGTTCACCTCCTATGATATGTGTCATTTATCGAAACGAAACATGAGGTTAACGTGAAAACAAAACCTCGAAGCAACACGTATAAACAGTGTCGAGTTTTCATCGGATTTTACGTCATGAAATTTCCATCTTGAGAGAGAGAGAGAGAGAGAGAGAGAGAGAGAGAGAGAGATTGATTGATTCCTATGCTGAAATTAACACTAAAATTTTATACTGAAATCGAGATAAATGCAGGTAAGGTTGGCGTATGGAATTATTGAAGAACGA
>NW_024712401.1:0-9744 GCF_018991925.1 Homarus americanus
CACCCTAACCTCTCCTCACCTCCATCACCCTAACCTCTCCTCACCTCCATCACCCTAACCTCTCCTCACCTCCATCACCCTAACCTCTCCTCACCTCCATTACCCTAACCCCTCCTTCCTTCCTTAATCATTCCAGTGTCCATCTTGTTACCTTATCTCTCCCTTCCCTTTCCTGTCTCTCTCAATTTCCTTCTCCTCACCCCACTTTTCCTGCCATTATCCCATTCAATCCAATTATCTTTCGTCTTCTTTCCTCTTCCATCCGACCACTTACTTCCCTCCTCTTCCATCCTACCACTTACTTCCCTCCTCTTTCATCCTAGCACTTACTTCCTTCCTCTTTCATCCTACCACTTACTTCCCTCCTCTTCCATTCTAGACACTTACTTCCTTCTTCTTTCATCCTACCACTTTCTTCCCTCCTCATTGATCCCAGACACTTACTTCCCTCCTCATTGGTCCTAGACACTTACTTCCCTCCTCTTTCATCCTAGCACTTACTTCCCTCCTCTTCCATCCTAGCACTTACTTCCTTCCTCTTTCATCCTCCCACTTTCTTCCCTCATTGATCCTAGACACTTACTTCCCTCCTCATTGATCCTAGACACTTACTTCCCTCCTCTTTCATCCTACCACTTTCTTCCCTCCTCATTGATCCTAGACACTTACTTCCCTCCTCATTGATCCTAGACACTTACTTCCTTCCTCTTTCATCCTACCACTTATTTCCTTCTACTCTATCTCTACCACTTAGTTCCACTCCGTCCTCCGCAGATCAAGGGTGAGTCAGTGCAGTGTTATGTGTGGTGGTGCTTGAGTGTTACCTCACCTGGTGATGATCCTAGCACGAGTCTCAATTAAGATATGACTCAACACCTGTTCCTGTTCGCTACTTTACCTGTGTGTGTGTGTGTGTGTGTGTGTAGAACATGCCACGTTTCGTGCCCTTACCTAACACTCACGCTCATCTATGGCATTATGACAGGGGGGGAGAGGGTGAGGGGTAAAGTGTGAGGGGTGAGGGGTAAAGTGTAAGGGGTGAGTGTTCAGTGTTGAGGGGCGAAGGGCGAGGACCTCCCCAGTTGTTATGAACCCAAGTTAAAAATAGAGACTATTCTTTTGTTATTTTGTCATCCTTTTCCATGACTCACAATCAGCATCATCGTCTGTTTCGGGTTTTATTCTGAAACACTGTTGTGGGGCTACTGATCAGAGCAAACCATAGCACATCAGAGTGTGTTGGGGAGGAGCAGAGCACATCAGAGTGTGTTGGGGAGGAGCAGAGCACACCAGAATGTGTTGGGGGTGGAGCAGAGCACATCAGAGTGTGTTGGGGAGGAGCAGAGCACATCAGAGTGTGTTGGGGAGGAGCAGATCACATCAGAGTGTGTTGGGGAGGAGCAGAGCACATCAGTGTGTGTTGGGGAGGAGCAGAGCACATCAGAGTGTGTTGGGGAGGAGCAGAGCACATCAGAGTGTGTTGGGGAGGAGCAGAGCACATCAGAGTGTGTTGGGGAGGTGGGTAACATATCAGAGAAGGTTAGACTAAGATAGAGAGAGTGTGGACAAGTTAGGCCAAAGTTGAGTGACATAAATATTAAATGATTGTGTGACCGGGAGGAGGAGATGGCTGCCTCACTCTATGCATTTGGCGAAATTTTTACAGCACATTGAATTATCTTCACTATTATTCCTTTTAACTATTACTGAATAAACAATACAACTTAACGTGCCGATAATGTCAATTATAATAAAGATATCCAAGGTGTTCACTATTCCGGAGCAAGTAAGAAAATAACGGTACAGTAAATAGTATTTTACCTCTATCAATATGCACTAAGTAACACAACACAGCGCATTGCAAGGCAGCACAACGCAACGCAATACAAAGCAATGAAACGACACAAAACAAAGTATCGCAACACAACACAAGGCACTATAATTATTAAACAAATTTACATTCATTTGGTTGGTCACCCTTCACTGAATACATACATTTCTAATACTAATTTTACCAGATTTTCGTTAAGTATTAGAGCATAAAATTTTCCTTCACATTTAGTTATTGTGTGGCGAAGCTGTGGAGGTGTGTGTGTGTGTGTGTGTGTGTGTGTGTGTGTGTGTTCGGCCGCGGTCAATGTTTTTGTGGAGATAGTGGTGTGTTGATTTCCACACACACCCACCCACCCACCTCACCCCATCAAGTCATCATCCCCACCGCCACCAACATCACCGCCACCATCACCACCACCATCCCCACCATCATCACCACCACCGCCACCAACATCACCGCCACCATCACCACCACAACCTTCCCACACACTCACCGACATTATACTCATATATTGCAATATGACTTCCTGACGTCTTCTTGGTGTTGTTCCACAAAAGAAATCGTCACTTTTTATTTTCGGAACCAACGGGGAGGAAGGCAGAATTTATACGTGTGTTGTGCAGGTCTTGTACCGTGACGCCGCGCCGGGTCCTCCTACCACTGAACACAGACTAACGTGGTTTTTATATATTCCAATATTAGTTGACAAGTTTGGGACCAAATATACAGACAGCTACTGGCGCCCTGGTCGTCCCGCTGTGGGGTTCAGTGGTCGTTTGTCTCCACTCACCTCTAGTATTTAACCACAGGATCTTATACAACACAGAATTAAGGGAATGAGATCAATATACAGTATATATGTTTAACTCTACTCTCATAACAAACGGTACACCTGTATGAACCTCACATAATAAACGGTACACCTGTATGACCTCACATAATAAACGGTACACCTGTATGACCCTCACATAATAAACGGTACACCTGTATGAACCTCACATAATAAACGGTACACCTGTATGACCCTCACATAATAAACGGTACACCTGTATGAACCTCACATAATAAACGGTACACCTGTATGACCCTCACATAATAAACCGTACACCTGTATGACCCTCACATAGTAAACAGTACACCTGTATGACCCTCACATAATAAACGGTACACCTGTATGAACCTCACATAATAAACGGTACACCTGTATGACCCTCACATAATAAACGGTACACCTGTATGAACCTCACATAATAAACGGTACACCTGTATGACCCTCACATAATAAACGGTACACCTGTATGAACCTCACATAATAAACGGTACACCTGTATGACCCTCACATAATAAACCGTACACCTGTATGACCCTCACATAGTAAACAGTACACCTGTATGACCCTCACATAATAAACGGTACACCTGTATGACCCTCACATAGTAAACAGTACACCTGTATGACCCTCACATAATAAACGGTATACCTGTATGAGTCACACATAAACGGTACACCTGTATGACCCTCACATAACAAACGGTACACCTGTATGAACCTCACATAATAAACGGTACAGCTGTATGACCCTCACATAACAAACGGTACACCTGTATGAACCTCACATAATAAACGGTACACATGTATGAACCTCACATAATAAACGGTACACCTGTATGACCCTCACATAACAAACGGTACACCTGTATGAACATCACATAATAAACGGTACAGCTGTATGACCCTCACAATAAAACATTACCCCTTGTAGCCCTCACCTGTCATGGTACACTATAATATGACCTTCACATAATGCTTAAAATACACCCTCTTGAAATTTCGCATAATAAACGGTACACCTGTATGACCCTCACACATAATAAACGGTACACCTGTATGACCCTCACATAATAAACGGTACACCTGTATGAGTCTCACATAGTAAACGGTACACTTGTATGACCCTCACATAATAAACGGTACACCTGTATGAGTCACACATAATAAACGGTACCTGTATGATTCTCACATAATAAACGGTACACCTGTATGACTCACATAATAAACGGTACGCATGTATGAGTCTCGCATAATAAACGGTACACCTGTATGAGTCACACATAATAAACGGTACACCTGTATGAGTCTCGCATAATAAACGGTACACCTGTATGAGTCACACATAATAAACGGTACACCTGGAATTGTTGAAAGGTGTTAAAGGCTGTGGTGTTGATATACAGTTTATTTAAAAAACATATTATCAGTATAACCAACTCAACGCGCGGGCTGAGCAGGGACGACAGTACCTTCTCTGCATCACCAAGACCTGGCAACACTGCCGACCGGGGAATCTCCAAGGTAAAAATAAAATAATTTTTGTCACAGCGTGTGAACTCTCCTATTATTATTTATTTGTTTATTTTCCCTCTTTTCTTTTGACGTTCATTCCAGCATTTTTATTTTTTACAAATCCTTTATTTTGATAGAATGTATAACTACTATTATAACTATATATACTGTTTAGGGGGAAACTCTTGGACCAGTATTATCGTAGTGAATTATTCTTATAAACTTTTATGTATGCATCTGCTTCCACTTTACTAGTACTATTTCATTTCCTGTGTTGTAGTACGCGACTATTATCTTGTTTACACTATGTTCTGCTGTCTTTACCACCTTTATAGTGTTAATTGTACATTGTGAATGATGTGTGTGTGTGTATGTATGTGTGTATGTATGTATGTATGTATGTATGTATATGCATTGTTTCATGTTCTGGGTAATAAGTTCAATATACAGGAGCGAACACAAACACCTGTATAGATTTTGTAGGTTCTATTTACTGGATAAGAGATATGTACACAAGGGGAGTACCGCTCCTCAACCTGTCTGCTTGTCAACTGCTCTATAGACGACGTATGGCAAGTGATACATTAGCAGCTTCCATACGTCGCCAGGCACATTAATTAAGCATGTGGGACATTGATAAATGCATTGCCACACGCTACTAGCTAGACTAAATAAATAATACATAAATGGAGCACATACATAATATACATAGCATAATATAAATACAGCATACAGAATATACATACACCTCCCTCCCCCCTATACGCTCATAGCAAAGTCTTGAGCGGACCTTTTCTTTTGGATCCGTTCTGAGCATCGAGGGACTTCATCACTGGGAAGGGTATGGGACTCAACACTGGTGGCGGGGTCAGCAGAAGGCATTGTTACGGGGCGGAGAAAACGGCGGTTCCTCCACCACACACGACAACTGGGTAACCGCACCTGGTAGTCCCGTGACCTACCGAGACCCATGACTACGCCTACTTTGTCCCAACGTAGGGAGGTCGGGTCCTGAACACGGACTTGGGTGCCAACACTCAACCTGGGGAGAGAACGGGCGTGGTCGTTGTAGCGGGCGACATACAAAACCTGGGCAGGGGAGCGTCCGGTGTAGTTAGGTGTGTTGCGGAGTTCAAGAAGACCCCGGTCGAAGGCCTCGCAGTCAATGTTCCCAGAAGGGGCCACCTTAAGGATGAGGTGCTTCAGGGATTTGACAGCAGCCTCAGCGTGGCCGTTGGACTGCGGGTAATGGGGCGATGACAACACATGCCGGACTCCCCATCGGTCGAGGAACACAGTAAAGTCCCGGCTTGTGAACTGAGGCCCTCCGTCGGTTCGCAGGCGCACAGGAACGCCCACGTCACGGAAGTAGTGGCGGAACTTGCTGATGGTGGCGGCAGACGTCGTGTCATTACCGCACTTGATGACAACCGGCCAACCAGAGAGACGGTCGATGATAACAAGGAAGGACTTTCCTGACACAGAGAAAAAGTCGGCTGACACAGACTCAAAGGGGCAGGTGGGGTTGTCGTCACTCATAAAGGGTTCCTGCTGCTGGCTGGGTTGTAATACTTGGCAGGGCTCACACGCACGGACAACATTGGAGATGTCGGAGTTGATGCCGGGCCAGAACACAGTCTGTCGTGCACGTCGTTTGGTGGCTTCAGCTCCACGGTGACTGTCGTGAAGGCGAGCCAAGACGTGGGGACGTGATGCAGCAGGGACAACTACTGAAGGAGAGGTGTCACTGGCCAGAGGTAGGGGTAGGGCGGCAGCAGGGTAGTTGCTGCTCCCTTCGTGCACCCTGTTGGCGTATTTTACCTCCAGAATCGGTGTTGGGAAGTCCTGGGAGATGATGGCCAACTCTTGGCAATGTCTGTAGGACAGCAAAGGAGTCGGGACACCATTATGCACGTCAATCCAGGCCTGACACGACCTGTTGCCAAAGGTGACATGTGCATAGAGTAAACCTAGGCCTGGGGCCATCTGTGAACCATCTGCCGTGACGCAGAGGTCCTTGGGAGGCGGTCCTAGATCGCTTGGAGAGAGCCCCAAGCATTGCAAATGCTGGGGACCGATGACCGTAGCCTCAGTGCCGGTGTCGGGCAGCATCTCGAGACAGGATGACACATTGCCGTAGGTCACGATGACGCTGACGTGCTGGGGGACTTTGGTCATGGGACGTGAGGAGTACACCCTCCTAATATGGGTCGGGCTTTGTCCAGGGTCGTCGTGCCTCTGATTGGAAGACTGTGGGCGGCCCTTACTGGTAGAAGGGCGCTCAAGCTTCCGCCGACGCTGTCCCTTGGGTTTGTGGGTAGGGCAACACTTGTCATAGTGGCCCAGACGACCGCACACATTGCACTGTACGTACTTAGCTGGGCACCGCACTGTGAGCGACCAGTGGCCCTTACGGTCACAACTGTTGCAGGTAGACTGAGCAGCTGGACACACCTGTGTTCCGTGCTGCTTACCACAGTTGTTGCAAAATGAACCGGGCGTGGACGTGGTGGGCGAAGGCGTAGGAGCAGACTTCTTGTCCTTCTTGTACCGGGACACAGCGCGTACAGCTGTAGGGGGAGCTCGGATGGCAGAGGTGGCACACCTGGCAGCCTCATAGGAACGACATATCGTCAACACATCCTTGAGAGAAGAGGAAGAGTCGAGGGAGGTGAGGCGTTGGACAAGTTCCTCGTCCTTAACACCCATCAGGATCACCTGCTTCAACTGGGTCTCCTCGCACTGCTGGTGGTGGCCTAGACATATATCTACCTCTTCCGAGGCTCTCTTAAGACGTACATAAAAGGCGTCAAAAGTCTCGCCCTCCATCTGTCTGCAGCTAAACAATTCCCTCCTGCGCAGAGCTTCATTCTGCTGTCCTTTGATGTGCCGTTGTAGAATGTCCAGTACATCCTCTACAGACAACGAAGAGGTCGGAGGTACCTGCAACGTATGTTCTAAGACACGCTGAATTTCCAAGGACAGGCACATACGCAGCTGGATGAGTTGTTTAGGCTGTGACAAATTCTGGAGATCCACCATTGTAGAATAATCAGTCCACCGTCGCCGCCATTCACGAAAAGTCTGGAAATTCACATCAGGCTTCAAGATGGGCGGTGTTTGAGCTGCTGCTTTAGGTGGGGCTGGTGGGCGTGAAGAGAGCATTGATGAGGTATCTGAACCATTCAGTACCGAGGCAGTGTTAGAGCCAGGGGCTTGGTTAACAGTGAGGCGAGATATCAAGGCTTCAAACCGTGCACTGTCTTCCAATCTCCGTTGGTGGTCTCTCTCTGCCTCTGCTTGTCTTCTGCGTTCGTCTGCCGCACGTCTGTTAGCTTCATCCTCGCGCCTTTCATCTCTCATAAACTCTATTAAAGCAATTATCTCTGGAGACAACGCTGAATATCGAGGTGAAGGGCTGCGCGATGTTGTGGTAGCTGGGGCGTCATGGTCAGCCTGGTCATCCATCTCTGCGGAGCTATCATCCGACTGACTCATCCGGGCGCTGGCTCCACGGCTACCTAAGGCACGAGACATAACTACTTCATCTGTGTATTGTGTCTTAAATCAGTGTTGACCGGTCAGCCCGTCGTATCAACAAGATCTCAGACAAAAAATTAATTAAATACACAGATAAGTAGGTTATATATATAAAATATATATAAGGGAGCCCCCGCGGTCAGTGAGTGTTAGTACATGTATGTGTGTGTGCGCGCGTCTGGGTGGGAGCAGTCTTCTCGAGCTGTGAGGGGGGGTGGAGACGGCGAGGAGCGTCAGTTACCCCTCAGGCAAGACAAGAGGAGGATGTGAAAACTTTACTCCTTACAAATGCCCAGAACATGCCGTGTACCTTGGGAATCCTTTAGAACAAGGTCACACATGTATGGCACGAAACACACAATGCACTAAACACTTCACAGAAAATCACTGTCACTGACACTGCTCAAAGTTGCTAAATTCTTCGAGGAGGGGTGGCGGGCGGCGGTTGACTCAGGGCAAGGGGTCCATAAGCCGGCTTTCCACAAACTTTGCACTGTCACTCGTAATTATCCAGTAAAACCGGTTCACTGCGCCATGTTCGTGTTCTGGGTAATAAGTTCTATATACAGGAGCGAACACAAACACCTGTATAGTTTTGTAGGTTCGATTTACTGGATAAGAGATATGTACACAAGGGGAGTAGCGCTCTTCAACCTGTCCGCTGGTCAACTGCTCTATAGACGACGTATGGCAAGTGATACATTAGCAGCTTCCATACGTCGCCAGGCACATTAATTAATCATGTGGGACATTGATAAATACATTGCCACACGCTACTAGCTAGGCTAAATAAATAATACATAAATGGAGCACATACATAATATACATAGCATAATATAAATACAGCATACAGAATATACATACAGTATGTATGTATGTGTGTGTGTGTGTGTGTGTGTGTGTGTGTGTGTGTGTGTGTGTGTGTGTGTGTGTGTGTGTGTGTGTGTGTGTATGTATGTGTGTGTGTGTGTGTGTGTGTGTGTGTTTTATGAACTCTCTAGTAACACAAAATATCTACAGTCATTCTAATCTTATGGATTCTCTTAAAAAATAAAATGTACCAATTGGTATAAGAGAGAGAGGAGGAGAAACTGACTCAACTTTCAGCCAGGTTGGTCCATAATACAAGGGCCTGACCTATCACTGATAAACTTTGTCACTTTGTCTGTGTAAGTCTCCGTTTCAGTCTCTGCCTAATTGTCTCTCTGTCTATCTCCCTCGCTATCATTTTCTCTTTGTAGCTCCTTCTGTCTAATACTGCTTTTCCCTTTGCCTACCTGACTGTCTCACTATATCAACATCTCTGTCTGCCCACCTTTCTCTCTATTGATCAGATGGTTGTCCAGACGCAACAGGCAACAGAGGATAAGCTTCTATACCAATATCACACATCAGAAAAATACCAATCCTGTTAATGAAGCCCTAATACAGCCAGGGTCTGACCAGGTAGATTCTCAACAAACAAAAGACGATTCTTAGACGAGAGTAAAAGTTGCTTTATGGTAATTACTGAAAGCTGCGCCACTTCCCAGTTATCGCTTCTGCCACACTTACTTCTCAGCTCAACGTCTGAGAAATACCTGGGAGGAAATAGTAAGAGCTTTTCCTTTTATCTCCAGCTAATTATCTCTCAGCGTTCTCTTGAGACCAAAATACTTTCTCGCAATTAACACACACACACACACACACACACACACACACACACACACACGAGGTATATTACGAAGCGTGAATCAGGTAATAATACTAAAATATACAGTTATTAAGATAGGCATCCGCCCTAACAGCAGTCCGCGTGAGTCGGGGCACATCAGAGGTATACAACTCCTGTTATCTGAGGTCGTTCCAACAGCTTTCGAGCGGCTATTTTCGGCTTTATAATACTACACCATTGATGGGAATTGGAAATCATCCTTTAATAACGTTACATAAATTTTCCATGAATAATAACGTTACTACCAGTTGATAAATTACATTAAACTTTTACATACAACAGTAAGAATATAGATGAATCAATACAAAGCTTG
>NW_024712402.1:0-3766 GCF_018991925.1 Homarus americanus
CTCTCTATATCCTTCCTCTCACTCTCTGTATCCTTCCTCTCACTCTCTATATCCTTCCTCTCACTCTCTGTATCCTTCCTCTCACTCTCTATATCCTTCCTCTCACTATCTGTATCCTTCCCCTCACTCTCTTTATCCTTCCCCTCACTTTCTATATCGTCCCTCTCACTCTCTATATCCTTCCTATCATTCTCTATATCCTTCCTCTCACTCTGTATATCAGTTCTCTCACTCTCTATATTCTTCCCCTCACTCTCTATATCCTTCCTCTCACTCTCTATATCCTTCTTCTCACTATCTGTATCCTTCCTCTCACTCTCTATATCCTTCCTCTCACTATCTGTATCCTTCCTCTCACTCTCTATATCCTTCCTCTCACTATTTGTATCCTTCCTTTCACTCTCTATATCCTTCCTCTCACTATCTGTATCCTTCCTCTCACTCTCTATATCCTTCCCCTCACTCTCTATATCCTCCCTCTCCTCTCTATATAATTCCTCTCCTCTATATCCCTTCCTCCCTCACTATCTCTGTCCTTCCTCTCCTCTCTATATATCTTTTCCTCATACACTCTATATCCTTCCTCTCCTCGCTATATCCTTCCCTCTCCTCTATATCCTTCCTCTCACCTCTGTCCTTCTCTCCCTCTCTATATCCTTCCTCCGCACTATCTGTATCCTTCATCTCTCTATATCTTTCCTCATGCCTCTATCCTTCTCCACACTCTATATCCTTCCTCTCACACTCTATATCCATTCTCTTACTTTCTGTATGCTTCCTCTCACTCTATCTTTCCTCTCACTTTCTAGATATATCCTCCCTCTCAATCTCTATATCCTCCCTATTGCTCTCTGTATCCTTCCTCTCGCTCTATATCCTTCACCTCACTCTCTATATCCTTCCTCTCATGTTCTATGTCCTCCCTCTCATGTTCTATGTCCTCCCTCTCATTCTCTATATCCTTCCTCTCACTCTGTGTATCCTTCGTCTCACTCTATATCCTCCCTCTCACTCTCTATATCCTTCCTCTCAATCTCTATATCCTTTCTCCGACGTTTTATGTCCTCCCTCTCATCCTCTATATCCTTCCTCACTCTGTCCTCCCCTCTCACTCTCTATATCCTTCCTCTCCACTCTCTATCCTCCCTCTCACTCTCCTGTCCTTCCTCTCCATCTGTTTCCTTCCTCTCTATATCTTTCCTCTTTCCTCTGTCCTTCCTCCTCACTATCTGTATCCTTCCCCTCACTCTCTATATCCTTCCCTCCCTCTCTATATCTTCCCTCACTCTCTCTGTCCTCCCTCTCCTCTCTGTTATTTATTTTCACTCTCCTGTATCATTCCTATCACTCTCTATAACCTTCCTCTCACTCGCTATATGCTTCCTCTCACTCTCTATAACCTTCCTCTCTCTCTCTATATCCTTCCTCTCACTCTCTATATCCTTCCTCTCACTATCTGTATCCTTCCCCTCACTCTCTATATCCTTCCCCTCACTCTCTATATACTCCCTCTCACTCTCTATATCCTTCCTCTCGCTATCTGTATCCTTTCTCTCACTCTCTATATCCTCCCTCTCACTCTCTATATCCTTCCTCTCACTCTCTATATCCTTCCTCTCACTGTCTGTATCCTTCCTCTCACTCTATCTCTCCTCTCACTTTCTAGATATATCCTCCCTCTCACTCTCTATATCCTCCCTATTGCTCTCTGTATTCTTCCTCTCACTCTATATCCTTACCCTCACTCTCTATTCCTTCCTCTCATGTTCTATGTCCTCCCTCTCATTCTCAATATCCTTCCTCTCACTCTGTGTATCCTTCGTCTCACTCTATATCCTCCCTCTCATTCTCTTTATCCTTCCTCTCACTCTCTATATCCTTCCTCTGACTTTTTATGTCCTCCCTCTCATCCTCTATATCCTTCCTCTCACTCTCTATAATCTTCCTCTCACTCTCTGTATCCTTCCTCTCACTCTCTATATCCTTCGTCTCACTTTCTTTATCCATCCTCTAAGTCTATCATTCCTCTCACTCTCTATATATCCTCCCTCCCACTCTCTATATCCTTCCTCTCACTATGTGTATCCTTCCTCTCACTCTCTATATCCTTCCTCTCACTATCTGTATCATTCCTCTCACTCTCTATATCCTTCCTCGCACTATCTGTATCCTTCATCTCACTCTCTATATCCTTCCTCGTACACTCCATATCCTTCCTCTTACTCTCTATATCCTTCCTCTCACACTTTATATCCATCCTCATACTTTCTGTATCCTTCCTCTCACTCTATCTTTCCCCTCACTTTCTAGATATATCCTCCCTCTCAATCTCTATATCCTCCCTATTGCTCTCTGTATCCTTCCTCTCACTCTATATCCTTCACCTCACTCTCTATATCCTTCCTCTCATGTTGTATGTTCTCCCTCTCATTCTCTATATCCTTCCTCTCACTCTGTGTATCCTTCGTCTCACTCTATATCCTTTCTCTCACTCTCTATATCCTTCCTTTCACTCTCTATATCCTTCCTCTAACGTTTTATGTCCTCCTTCTCATCCTCTATATCCTTCCCTCACTCTCTATATCCTCCCTCTCACTCTCTATATCCTTCCTCTCACTCTCCATATCCTTCCTCTCACTATCTGTATCCTTCCCCTCAATCTCTATATCCTTCCTCTCACTATCTGTATCCTTTCTCTCACTCTCTATATCCTTCCTCTCACTATCTGTATCCTTCCTCTCACTCTCTATATCCTTCCCCTCACTCTCTATATCCTTCCTCTCACTCTCTATATCCTTCCGCTCACTATCTGTATCCTTCCTCTCACTCTCTATATCCATCCTCTCACTATCTGTATCCGTCCTCTCACTCTCTATATCCTTCCTCTCACTATCTGTTTCCTTCTTCTCACTCTCTATATCTTTCCTCTTTCACTCTATATCCTTCCTCTCACTATCTGTATCCTTCCCCTCACTCTCTATATCCTTCCCCTCACTCTCTATATCCTTCCCCTCACTATCTATATCCTTTCCTCTCACTATCATATCCTTCCTCTCTATCTATATCCTCCTCTCCTCTCTATATCCTTCCTCCTCTTTATATCCTTCCCTCTCTCTATATCCTTCCTCTCACTCTCTATATCCTTCCCCTCCTCTCTATCCTTCCCCTCACTCATTATCCTTCCCGCTCACTCTCTATATCCTTCTCTCACTATCTTGTCCTTCCTCTCCCTCTCTTTATCTTTCCTCTTACACTCTATCTTCCTCTCACTCTCTCCTTCCTCTCACTCTCTATATCCTTCCTCTCACTATCTGTCCTTCCTCTCACTCTCTCTTCCTTCCTCTCTCACTATCCTGTATCCCTTCCTCTCCTCTCTATATCTTTCCTCTTACACTCCTGCTCCTTCCTCTCCTGCTCCTTATCCTTCCCTCGCTCTCTATATCCTTCCCTCACTCTCTATATCATCCCCTCTCCTCTCTATATCCTTCCTCTCACTCTCTATATCCTTCCTTTCACTATCTGTATCCTTCCTCTCAATCTCTATATCCTTCTTTTCACTCTATATCCTTCGTCTCACTACCTGCATCCTTCCCCTCACTCTCTATATCCTTCCCCTCACTCTCTATATCCTTCCCCTCACTCTCTATATCCTTCCTCTCACTATCTGTATTCTTCTTCTCACTCTCTATATCCTTCTCACTATCTGTATCCTTCCTCTCACTCTCTATATCCTTCCTCTCACTCTCTATATCCTTCCCCTCACTCT